>NW_015387097.1:10724-113813 GCF_001527695.2 Protobothrops mucrosquamatus
GTGCCACAAGGGTCGGTCCTCTCCCCCTTACTGTTCAATATTTATGTGAAGCCGCTGGGGGAGATCATCCGTGGCTTTGGGGTGGATTTCCATCAGTACGCTGATGATACTCAGCTGTACATTTCCACCCCAGGCCACCCCAATGATGCCCTTGACGTGATGGCCCGATGTCTGGAGGCTGTACGGGTCTGGATGGGGAAAAACAGACTCAGACTCAACCCTTTCAAGACTGAGTGGCTGTGGTTGCTGGCTCCCAGGTATGGTCAGCTGACTCCATCGCTGACTATAGGGGGCGAAATTTTGGCTCCCTCAGAGAGGGTGCGCAATCTGGGCGTCCTCCTGGATCCACGGCTGACACTGGAAGACCAGTTGGCGGCTGTGGCCAGGGGGGCGTTTTACCGGGTACGCCTGGTACGCCAGCTGCGGCCTTTTCTGGACCGGGATGCCTTGCGCACAGTTACTCATGCTCTTGTCATTTCCCGCTTGGACTACTGGGGGCTCCCCTTGAGGAGTGCTCCCCTTGAGGAGCACTCGGAGGCTCCAGCTAGTCCAAAATGCGGCCGCGCGGGCGGTGATGGGAGTGACTCGTCGCTCCCATGTAACACCGCTGCTGCGCGAGCTGCACTGGCTGCCTGTGGCCTTCTGGGTGCGCTTCAAGGTGTTGATTATCATCTTTAAAGCACACCATGGCATCGGACCTGGCTACCTCCGAGACCGCCTTCTGCCACAGATTACCTCTCACCGGCCGATACGCTCCCACAGAGCGGGTCTCCTCAGGGTGCCGTCAACCAGACAGTGCCGGTTGGCAACCCCCAGGGGGAGAGCCTTCTCTGTTGGAGCCCCCACCCTCTGGAACGAGCTACCCCCAGAGATCCGGTTGATTCCGGATCTCCCCTCCTTCCGCCGCGCCCTCAAGACATGGTTGTTTCAGCAGGCAGGACTGGCCTAGGGACATTTTAAATTGGTTTTTAATTAATTTTAAAATATGAATAGGCCTATTGAATATATCTTTTAATTGATTTTAAATTTTGTAGATTTGTATCGATTGTTCTGTTTTTAATNGGACTGGCCTAGGGACATTTTAAATTGGTTTTTAATTAATTTTAAAATATGAATAGGCCTATTGAATATATCTTTTAATTGATTTTAAATTTTGTAGATTTGTATAGATTGTTCTGTTTTTTAATTGGCTGTAAGCCGCCCTGAGTCCACTAGGAGAAGGGCGGGATATAAATGCAATAAACCTTAAACCTTAAACCTTAAAAGGTGAAAGGTGCAGGAATTGAAAGAGAAGGGTGATGCTTGCTGGGGTTGTTGAGGTTTTCTAGGGCAGGGGTCCCCAACCTTGGTGACTTTAAGACTTGGGGACTTCAACCAGCTTTGCTGGCTGAGGAATTCTGGGAGTTGAAGTCCCCAAGTCTTAAAGTCGCCAAGGTTGGGGACCCCTGTTCTAGGGCATGGCAAACAGCCCCAGAGCCATGCGGCTTGCTGCTGGGTAAGGCAGAATGCAGGGTTGCCCAAAGGACACATATGGATGGGGGGAAAGGCGGTAGGGAGAATTGGAAGAAGTTCCTTGTCTTAATGAGGCACAGGGCTGGGAAGAGATGAAGTTTTTACCATTGTTCTATTTAGTGTATGGGGGGAAGGGCTTTTCTAAGTTTGCTGATCAGTAATCATAAATAAACATAGGATCATTTACCTTGCCAAGGAGAGGCTGGATTGCCATCTTTTGTAAATGTTTTAATTGGGATTTCTATATAAAAGAATGAGTTTTATCTGATAACCTAAGCAGCCTCTTCCATTTTTATAGCTCTGTTACTCTATTTAAAAGATGAATAAAATGTACCCTTACGTGGACCCACAGAAAATGAAAGAAAGAATACAATGGGGAAAAAGAGGAAGAGAGCAAAACATAAAAATATAAAGTTTCTTTTCCTATATTTTGTTTCTTATATAAAATTACACAATAGATTCTATAAAGGATCATCATATTTCATTGCAATGTTCATGCATAATCTTTATGATCAATAAACAAAGGATAAAGTCATAAATCATTATGACTATCCTGGAATTCACAGTATATATTCATTTATACTTGGCTTTAAGAGTCTAAAATTGCATTTGTTTTAGTTACAGCTTTCGGTCATTTACTTGGAGAGATCTGTGCATCTTAGTATGATACTGAGGTAGCTTGCTAAGTGCCTTTCTTTGGTTCTCCCCCCTCCCAACCTTCCAGTCTGTCTTTCTAATCAAGCATTCAAGCATTACTTGGTCACTTTCTGTTAATGCTCATACTACTTCCACTTCGTTGGTTTAGTTTTCTCTATTCATTAGTATCAAGTCATTTTTCTGGATCCTCTTCACCCTCCTGTCATGCATCTTCTTGAGCCTTCTTTTGCAGACACTATTTTCAAGGTTTTTCTCTTCTCTGTGCAAGGATTAGAAAAGGATGTGTGCAAGTCAAAGGACCACTGCTGATTTCTTTCAAGGCACTGTTTGGGGCATTTGAGCTAGGAAGTACATAATTGAACATGTCATTACAAGTTTCATTAAATTAGTGTAAAAGTCAGATGACCATTCTTAGCCTTTGTCCAAAATATTTCTAAAATGGTGTTAAGATTTCATTTCTCTTTTGCAGTTTGTATGTATTAGCTGAATTAGTTTATATAATCCCAATAGAACCTGATCTTGAAAATCACAGCAATAATACACTGCTAGCGCTTATACAGTCTAAATCCCTTGTCATGATTATACTGATTCTAGATTGTAAAATATATATTTTTTTCAGTTGGCATGGATCCCATGAATTTGGGATGGGGGAAAACAAGTAATTATGTAAGGAAATGGCAGTATCATGTGATATAAGGATGGGGATGAAAATTACGTGGGAATGTCCATGTTGAAGAAAACTTGGTTTTGAAAATTCAGAGTAATTCCTTTCACATACATCCTTTGTTGAAGGATCAGCTACTTATTTTAAAAAGGGCTCACAAGTTAAAATTTTATTTATTAAATTTATATGCTATCCATCTCCCAACTTCGAGCAACAAAGTATGTACGTATGTCTTTGTATAACTGTATAAAATTCATTTGTATACTGCTTTAAATTAACAGCATTTTAATTTGAGAGAACTCCTACATCAGAAGCAGTTGTGTCAATATGGAAATGTTGCTCACCCTTGTTTTCAACATTTACTTTTATTTTCTCTTTAATTATCTCTTATGTGAAGAAATTATCTTCTCCATCGTCTTATTTTTCTTAAAAATGTCACTGCCAAACAATAGAAATAGTTCTGCTTTCTCTTAATTTTATAAAGACACAGGTGTGAATATGCATTTAACGTATGAATTTGTATAAATAGCTCTTAATACAATATTGTCAAATTGGAATACTCTCATTAATATACACATAAGATTAAATTGTTTTGAGAAAAATTGCTAAATTTTCATATACACAAATATTCTGACATTGATTGAAGTCATTCCATTTCATGCTGTTTGCACTATCATTTTGGACTTTTATTCTGAATTAATTATCCAAAGTCCTCAATATTTGCCAGATATGTCTTCCAACTCACAATATAATGTTCTTTTGATAAATTTACACATAATCTCTGCCATAGGCTCTGCTAAATCAAGTATTTCTTTTACCAAAATAAATTTCCACATCATGTATTATGAATATATAATGTGGAAGTTTCTTGTGAGATGTACTTGAGTTTCCTTAAAAAAAATAATCCAGTTTCAATTTTGAATAACAGTTACCCTCCATTCTATGGTCGTATGTGGATACTGCTTTATGAAAAGCATGTAAAAGCATGGCAAACATCTGATCAATTATCATTTGCTAAATTCCATTTTTGAAGTTAAACATTGCTAAACATATCAGTGGTTTGATTGTTACATACAAATAGATTTGTTAACACAATCCAATATTTGTAATGATATTTTATCCTTGTTTAAATTGGAAAGTACCTTTCAGAAAGGGAGCAAGCATAGATTCATTTTAAAATGATCAATGTTTTTAACATAAGTGTTAAAATCCTTGAATACTTTGAATTATACAAAATGAGAAATCAAAAACTAGGAGATATTCTGGGAGTTCTGCTGTACGGCCCTGCTGAAAACTTGATAATGACACGGAATCAAAGGGTGGCTGAGGCTCTGGACAGGATTGTACCTTTGCAGCCTCTCTTGACCATTGCTTCCCATGGTTCACAGCAGAGTTGTGAGTTCTGCAAAAGGGTTAAGATACCGAGAATGCCATGGGAGGGAAAACAGGGTGACTCCAATTGGACATGACTTAGAGCAGTGGTAGCAAACCTATGGCACGCATGCTAGAGGTGGCACTCGGAGCTCTCTCTGTGGGCACACATGCCATTGCCCAAGCTTCGCCTCCCCCGCGACCCCCTCCTCACCAGCAGCCCACCTGGAGGAGAGTCGCCCCCGAGCGTGGCCCACGCGAAGCAGCACAGCCAAGGACATGGCAGCCAGGCAACGTAGACAACACTCTGCCCTCACACCCCATCGTGCACAGTTTATGCTGTGGGCAGAGGGCGTGGCCACCATGGCGCTGCTGGGCTGCCTGGGCGATCAGCGGGCCCTGGAGGCGGTGAGTGGCCCTGCGGGCAGGCGGGGCAGGGGATGGGGTAGGGGCGGAGCAGGGGGTAGAATGGGGGCGGGGCCAGTTTTTGGGCGCTCGGTCTCTAAAAGGTCCACCTTCACTGACCTAAGTAGAACAGAAATATGCACAATAAGAACAAAAGTCAAAAGATCGTTATTTCAGAGAACATTTCAGAATTACAATATAGTGAGAGATACTAGCTTTCCAAGTCTGAGATGCCTTACCTTCTGAAAGTAGTTAGTGGGAGAGCTTTTCAAGGATATTTTGTACAAGTTTGTTGACATAATTATTTGTGACTGTTTGTAATGTGTGAAGATAAAAAATTTAAGCAAGAGACAATATATGTCTCTTTAATTATTATTTGGGTCTTCTATTTCTGCCTTAATAATTTTGTGGATATGCTCGTTCTTTTTAAGTTGGGGGTTTCTATCACATTCATTTTTGATTCCTTTTGCAGGAATCTTCAAACGTGGCCCTTTTATGACTTGTGGACTTCAACTCCCAGAGTTCGTCAGCCAGCATGGTTGGCTGAGGAATTCATGGAATTGAAGTCCACAAGTCATAAAAGGGCCAAGTTTGAAGACCCCTGCCTTTTGGATATGTAGTAATTCGTATAATAGATCTTTTTCTGTCATCGTTTAACTATCATTAGTTTTTGTAATTTGTTACCTGAAATATATGAGAAAAAATCTGCTAATATATATACATCACTGGAACAATCTTTCTGTATAGAGAGCTATCTATCAAGGATGGTTTAATTGATTTTTTTTGCACATTACATAAGTTCCTTACAATCCTTTCCAATTTCACTGTCCTACATTGTATGACCAATTACAAGCCTTCCTTCACTTGAAAGGATTAAAACATTTACATGTTTCTCAAGGAATGAACCATGCCACATTGGATATTCATCAGTCCATTGAGTGTTCTTAATTTGAATAGCTACAATTTAATTCTATTATATTCTATTGGAAATGAAGGTACAGGAACTCTTCTTAAAGAAATGGTTTCATTTATCCATTTTCAGCTCTGCCTGTATGAGTAATCCTACATATATTTCTAAAAGGCTATCTAGGAGCTTATAGTGTCAGAATATAAGTAAATCAAAATATATGTTTGCAGATTCGGAACGTGATAACATTTATGTATAACATTAATTGGTCAATATGACAGAAATCAGAATAAACCATAGACACTTTAAAAGTTTTTTAGAATCTACTTATGGACTCACAAAGAGAATATTAAACAAATTATTCTTTCTGATTCAGTCTGGCATCATCTGGAAAGTTTAATAATAGGGTTGGGAAACCCTGCTGGGATTAAGGGAAATTAGTTAAAAGGGTGAATATTAATGACAGGTATTTGCCATAGGCCAAAGAAGCGGTTTATGTGGGGAGTAAAGTGTAATGTGTAACGTGTGCTTCAAACACTTTTGAATGCCAGATGTTAAATTTGTATACAACAGATCAAAAATGTGAATGTGTTTGTTTATAACAGAAACAATTTTCCTTTTTATTCAATATACAATTGCACACTAGTGCTCATAATATGACTACTATATAAATATATTGTAACTTGCATTGTTTTATGCATACCTAAAGAATAATTTCATTTATTTGCATTGTGCTTCAGTAGGTGGCAGCAATTAGCTGACTTCAGTCCCACCAGCTAAAACAAGCAAGGCCCCATTAATACTTAGATGGAAAAGAACCGGGGAATTCCAGGGCTAGGGTTTGTTTTTGAAAAAGCCAGAAAGATGGCAGTCAAAAATCATTTTTGTAATACTGGCAAGAAAATTACATGAATGTTGAGCTCAATTTAAGGAAATGATTGCATTATAGAGAATAAACACAGAATTTATTTTCATTATCTAAATTGCTTCATTATCTAAATTGCTAAAGTTTAAGATATAATATTTACAAAGTTAAGTAGTTCATTCTGATCAAAAATAGAAAAAAAAATCTCCAAAGAGTACAATTAATCAAGATTCAGACATCTTGTGATATAAGACTGTTTGCTCAGCACTAGGAAGAGGTGGAAAGTTTCTTGAAGAGCAAATTACAAAATTTCTATTCTACCATACTCTGTTGTGTACATTTTGCATTTCAACCAGAAGGAATGATTGAGTATTTGCATGGGTCCTGTAGGAGAATCTCACACACAACATAGTGTTTTGGCTACAGTATATTACCTATTTTAATCACCTCCTTTAAAATATGTAGTTATGATTCTTAAGATGTAATCAGTGCTTAAGATGCAATCACTGAAAATGAAAAATACATTACTGAAGTAAGTGCTGAAGTACTTAAAAATTAAGTATGTGCTATTATCAATAATTGGGCTTTTTCTTAAAATAAGCAGCATTTAAATGGAGACTGTAAGTATTAAGGTTGGATTTAATTCTTACTCCTTCCATTTGGTTTCTCTTTGGCTTCATTCTACTCCTCACTTGAGTGCACTTAGAGTAAATTTCTTTTGCTGGTTTATTTATTAAATTTATATTTAGGCTTAAACACTCCTTTGTGCAACTGGATTCTTGATTTTCTTACCAACAGGCCCCAATATGTGCGAGTTGGAACAAATAACTCTTAATACCATTTTCTTGAGCACAGGTTCTCCTCAGGGCTGCGTCTTAAGTCCACTGCTGTTCACCCTGTTTACCCATGACTGTTGTGCTAGGTTTTCCACCAACCATACTGTGAAGTTCGCAGATGATACAACAGTAGTGGGCCTTATTCAGGATGACAAGGTGGAAGCTTACCGCAAAGAGGTTGAGGGGTTGGTGAACTGGTATAAGGAAAACAGCCTAGTTTTAAATACCGGAAAAACCAAAGAGATCATTGTCGATTTCAGAAAAGCAGGCACAGCCGCACTTCTCTGTGCATTAATGATTCATCTGTGGAGATGGTTACCAGCATCAAATTCCTGGGTGTGCAGCTAACAAGCAGGTTGGCTTGGTCGCTCAACAGTGAGAAACTGGTGAAGCGGGCACAGCAGCGCCTGCATTTTCTGCGTCTCCATGAGAAAAGCACATCTTCCTTACCCTATCCTGACCACTTTCTACAGGGGGACGATCGAGAGTGTTCTGTCATACAGCATCACAGTCTGGTTTGGAAGCATCACTGCTTCAGACAGGAAGGCGGTGCAGAGTGGTGAGAATGGCCGAAAAGATAATTGGCAGTTCCCTCCCTCCCATCCAGGACATAGCACAGAAGCGTTGCTTGAGCAGGGTCTGTAAGATTATCTGGGACACTACACATCCTCTTCACGACCTGTTTTCCTTGTTACTTTCTGGGAGAGGCTTTGTGGTATCCGTAGCAGAACATCCAGATTCAGCATAGTTTCATTCCATACAGCATTAACCTTGTGAATGTAATAATGCCCAAGGAAAAAGATTAGAGCGCCATATTAGAAATTTGCCAAAATCTACAATTTTACAAATATCTGACTTCAGATAGTAAGGCAGTTACTATTAGAACTGCAGTTCTCTTCTTCCTCAGCTTTTTGCCCCTTGTTGCATTTGTTCCATACATCAACATGTTTTAAAGTACTGTCTTTTCCAATAATATAATAAGATACAAATAAATATACCAAGTAAAAAAATGATTGTTGTTAGTTGCGAAGTCGTGTCCGACCCATCACGACCCCATGGACAACATTCTTCCAGGATAATTATATAATATATAATCATATGCTAATTGTGTCATTGTAGAAATTGTGTTTGTAATTGTCTAATTTCAGAATGTAATTGGAATTTTTAGAAAGAAATGATTCTCCTGAAGGTACCCAAACAGGACAGGATTTAAGGAAAAGCTGTTGCTTTTCTTCTGGGCAGATTAAAGGATATAGCATTTGAGATGGTGTGATGCATCTGTGCTGTGCTGTAGATGGCTGAGACTGTTAAAATAACATGAAAGGGTTTGATTTAATAACCGCCCACTTGTATAAAGAAACATAAATTTACAGCTTGCTAAGTGTATGAAATGTCCTGACTCAGCTCTCCCTTTGAGGTAATGTCTGACATGGATTCCTTATTTTCATTATGTTAGATCTGTGTAGTGAACTTAGGGTAGAAGGAAAGCTGTTTTGAATTCTGACTGCTAAGCAAGTGACTTCATTTGGTCTTTGGATTTTTACAAAAGCTTAACGTAGATACACATAATAATAATACAGTAGAAAAGGCTTCCCCTTAAATAATACCAAAGACTGAACATTAATCTGATTTTAATCCAAAGTGATTTTCACCTGCTTGTCAGCAAAGCCCAAAAGATATTCATTAAGTAATAACAGTAGAAAGTGAAACCATAGAATAAACCCACTATGATTATGATAGGGTCTGCTTATACTCATGGCCGTTATATTTTTATTTTATATGCATTTATTTACAGAGACAATCCTGATGATATTAATTTTTCAAGTTATGGCTTTTTCTCATGTTGAAAAAAATCTTTTGTGCCTTGACTAAATTATTAATATCCATGCATGCATATTACCAGAAGTGACAAGTCTGAGTAATTCTTATTAATGTACTTATTTGCAGCAGAACCACTAGATTGCATAGCTCCTAGCATACAGAAATTTCTAATGGACATCTGTTTACTCTTATCATATTAATAAATTATAGACCTAACAATCCCACATGTGAGGTCTCATTATGTCTTAAGAGCTCTTGAAATCCACAAAAGATGGGAGTAGTTTTGTTGTGCTACCAAAAGAATCAAAAGGCAGATTTATGCAATACATTATCAAATTTAGTACAAAATATAAAATACACAGTTTCAGTTGCATGTATGGTAGTTGATCTTATAAAAGCAAAAATGTCATTTTCATGCATGCTATTTTATTGTTATTTGGTGAAATGTCTGTTGGTGACTTCTAATTTTAACAATATGTTGACTTAATGACATTTGCCATATTAAAATAGAATTTTATATTGCACATCAGTTTTTCATCCCCCTCAAATTCCCCCCAAATTTTTTTTTAAAAAGGAATTTCTGATATCTGTACTATTTAAGCAGAATTAAGCAACATATAGTATTGCTTATTACATTATATTATATTACAATATAATGCAAAGCTGGTACATTGTATGGGCTATAAAATTTGGAATCTCCAAAATTCTTGTAGTAAAATAAGAACAAAAATGCTGGAAAATGCAGTCAGCTTTTCCCTTAGCAAATTGATACTTTTGATACATACCATTTGATACATACCATTCATGATACATCTATGAATATGTTCTCTGTATTGGCATTGTGTGTAGTGTTACTATGCGCTATCTATTTGCATAGATATCTGAACAAGTGAGGAATTAATGTTTTTTTCAGAGTTAGGAAATCCCTTTGCCTGATCTATTAATTGCCCTTCAGAAATTAAGGAATAACTTCAGTTCAGAGAACCATCCAAATTATATATTTTTAATTTTTATAATTAACATGTTCATACCATGGTACATGGGCTGATGTGCTGTTTTAGTAGTCCCACTTTGATCTCCACCTTTCTTTCTACGTATTATAAAAGGAAAGAAGGCAATGTGAAAATAATAGGGCACAGGTTGCCATATTCCTGAAAAACTTTGATGCTTGAGAAATAGTAAATTGAGATTTAGTGATGGATTAAAAAGACATAGAGAGAAGAAATAGAACATAAAGTGGTTGTCATTAATTTGTTCTTAGCTAGGGAGAAAAGAAGGACTTGGACAACTTATAATTAAAAAAGAAAAAGAAAATACCGACCATACCAAAAGTACATACAGACCTCTGTATTATATCAAGCTCTGCTGTAATGTTTGCAAGAAATGTGTCTGCAGTTTGACCTCATCCTGTCAGTTGCAGTAGACAGAACCTTTAGGTACTGGTAGCTTTGGAGGACAAAGCTTTATTTTTGCTGTGTTTTAATAATGGCTGAAAACATGATCCTCTGCATTTGTTTGCCTACAATAATTTTTAAATGTGGTTTTGATACAGTGCATGATAATACCATGATGTAAGAAAGAATATATCTCAGTGTTAGGCGGTCCAATGCTGTTGTCCATGTCCATTTAATTATTTGCATTTCTCTGTTACCCAGAAACACCCATAGATGAATTCATGTGTTCATGGTTCAGTTGAAAAGACCAAATGATTTTGAACTATTATCAAAGATATGCAAAGCTTTCCAAGGAAAGGTTGTGCACAAAAAGTATTTTGTTGGTTGGTTTGTTTAGAGCTTGAAATAAAATGCTGCAAGCCCTAAAGTGCATCCAACTGTTTCAATTTAGCTGCAGTTCAGTGAAACAAAATATGAAAGTTTAATGTTTAGTGTTCTCATCAAAACAGTTCTGAATGTTTTTGATGATGGAAACTGGGGGGTTCAGAACAAGCCTCCTGAATTGAAAAAAAAACCCGGAATGGCCACTAGGGAGCAGCAAAGAAATCTAGAAAAATTTGAAATCTTTTCACCTATAATGTAAAGAATTTTTGCTGTCCATATATAAAGCCTTAGCCCTAGCATTCCTTGAATTCAGTGCAACAATCATTTCCCCTGGAGACATAGGTATTTTCTTTGAAAGGAATGTAAGGAAAAAGATTAGTAGATGTTTTAGGTCTCTTACAGAACCCTTTCAATTTCTTTCTGGGCAGGAAGACACCCTGGCAAAAAAAATATACATTAATTCCACCCATTCCTTTCAAAATATTCTAACACAGAAAAATCGCTGATCTAATTGTTTGGTATGTTCCTATCCAACTGCACTTCATCAATTATCCCTTCAAAATATTGAGTCAGCTTTCACTGTTATTTCGAAAGCCTTTCTGGATTACAGTATTTCCACAAGCACATGCACAAATAACTACTTATTAAACTTTTCCATGTCCATGGAAACTTAGACATGGACAATGTGGGAGAGTCTTCAAAGCAGCTATGCCAAGCATCCCAGATGATTCTGATGCCTATAATATTGAAACAGTCTTGAAACAGTCCTTCAAATGTTTTCCATAACCACAACTATTTACTGTATTTCTGAATAGACTTTGATAGAAACTATGATGTATTGATTTTATATGAAATGTTTTGGATTGTATAGTTTATTTATTCTTCAGGTTTATAACCCTCTGGTTTAGGAGCATTGAGTAGTATTTTTAGGACTCCCTCTTATTTTTCTCCACAGTAACAAGCCTGTGATATGTAAATAGATGTAGATCTTTCAGCTGCTTTGATACTTTTGGTATCTTACCTCGTGGCCAAGTACTCTTATTATTGAGCCTGGTCCACCATGATAGAAACAACCCTCACAGATTTCCCATGAAGGCTATTTATAATTATAGCCACTGGTAAATATGTTGTATGTGTAGAAATTGCATTGTTGTCTTGCTCTTTCTTTCTCCGGAGCTCTCATAATTGTTCTGCCCAATCAAGCTAGCATATGCATGCACATTGAGGAATCTCAGCTTCTGAGCCTTCCTCTCAAACATCCCATTGCCTCTGGCGTTATCTGTCACCCACATGTGTCCTTCTCTAAATTCTGACTGGCCTTTTGGTATACAAAGACTCCATGGCAGGCAGCTGATAAACATAGCACATGCACATTTCTCTTTTTCCCTCGCTCTTAATTTAGCTACGCAGTTTTCACCCCTATCCTGTTGCACCTATTCTGTTACTTAGTCCTTCGCCTAAGTGCATATCCTGCACTTTCTCATGGTTGTATATTGGAATTAAATATTTTCCTTCACATACATGTCATGCTAGTACTGCAACTTGTACTGCACCCTGCCTAATCTAGAAAGCTCTATAAACGTGGGTGTGCAGCAGTTGAGTGCCACAGAAGGTTGAAGACTCAAGGCTGTGCTTTAGCACTGCCCTACCTCTCCCCAGACTATACTCCTTCAGGCAGGAGGTCTGAAGCAAGACTGTATTTGCAATCATGAGTATGGCTCCTTGTATAAAAGGAAAACCCTGGCTAGTTTAGACCATTGAACTAACTTTAAAATTAATGCCAGTACTACTTCTCTGCAAATCTCACATCGGAATAAAAGGAATTTGAAGATTCTCTAGCCAATTCATATATTTCCCTCTTCAGGCAGATAGCTTCATGCAGCTAGAGATATATTCTCCAACAGCAGGAATACTTGCAGAACCGGATATTTGATTTTCCTGAGATATCAAAGATAATCATGAAGAATTATTGTTTATCTGATTGGTTTTTATTGTATTTTGCAATTCTGAACAAGCATTGTGGCCCTAGCAAATTAATTTCTATCTGGTACTTTCAGTAACTGGAGTTAGGAACATCCTGCATTTAAAATAAATTATCCAGGCCTTGCTCAGATTAACTCCATGTGAAGGGAGGGTAGAGTTGGACATAGTGACTAGATGGAAAGGAATCCCTTGTTCCTCACCTGCAACTGATCCTAGTTCAGTGAACTATAGTGTGATATTTGTAACAATATTGGTATAAATAGTATTATATATAGATATTTTATAAATCAACCTTTTTGGTATATTTTTTAGATTGTTACAATTCTGAATCTCACGATTCTTCCTTTTATTGTAGGATAATCAACTATGACTACAGAATCTGGTTCAGACTCTGAATCCAAAGATCAGGATCAAGAGCAGGAAGAAACATCTGGGCAACAAGAAAAAGCAACCCAAGAACAGCAGCCACAGCAAGTGAAGGAAGAGCACCAGAATGCATTAGAACAATTTCCCAGTGTTGCAGCCCATAGCACTCCTGTAAAAAAGGAACAGGCAAGTTATTTAGGAAATCACCCTTCCTCAATATGGCACTAACCGAATGTGTTAGAGATTAGGATTATTATAGCAACAAGCATTAGAAATAAAATGTTATAGCATGCATCATTTTGAGCTGCAGTAGCCTTCCATGAGAATTTTATAGAAATGGTAGTCCAGCTCATTTGGAGAGAGGTAGCACATTTGCTGGGAGTGGCAGCACATTGTTACTCAGAGAAATCAAAATGGATTCTAGAAAGTATAACAAAACAAAATAAATGCTCAGTGTTGCTTTTTTCTTTTAAGGCTATTTTTACTAAAATTTTATAATGATAAGCATTTAATGTGGAAAGCGGGGAAATTATATTAGAAGTTTTTAAATTTATTTCAGACACATATTTGGGGTAATTTGAGTCCAATTGTCTGCCCCCCAAAATTATTTTTCAGTCCATTAGCTGTTATGAAAAGGAGATGATCTCCAATATCTAACATAATTTAGATCTGTTGTTGGATTTTGCTTGTATTTTTTGTTCCATGTTACTGGACTGGCTCTAAAGTAAAGTATTTACTGAAGTCAGTATGAATTTATTTTTCATGATTAATATATCACACAAATATAAGCCATTATTTAAAAAACAATACTGTTGGTACTGAAAAGAGCAACCACTTGGTTTGGAGCATATTTTCAGACTATTACAACATCTTAGATTTCTGAAATGAAACATGGCTGTTTAACAGTCATTGCAGTGTTGGATCTTTTCTATTCAGGTTATTTGACTTTATTTTTAAACGAGCGACTATATTGCAGTTTCCTTTAGCACGTCTAAAAAAAAAAAAGCTATACAACAGCAGAATAGTGGTTTCATTAGCCTAAAATGCCTTCACAATTTATGAAATAAGTGATTTATCTCTTTTACAATACAGTTTATATGCTTATTTTAAAATGGGTTCTGAACAGGCTTCTGCAAAGAGATGCCTGGTTATGCTCCATGATTCTGAAAGCCTGCTCTGATTGCCCATTTTTATTCTGAAACAAGAATTGAATTTCCCTCTGTTTCTAGGCCACTGACAAAGAACTTGAAGTTGCCGCCGCAGTGGCAAAGCAGCTGGAATATCAGCAGTTTGAAGACGATAAACTCTCTCAAAAATCATCCTCAAGCAAACTCTCCCGATCTCCTTTAAAGATTGTGAAAAAACCAAAAAATATGCAGTGCAAAGTAATCCTTCTGGATGGCTCTGAATATGGCTGTGAAGTAGAGGTAAAAATGAAAAGAGAGGAACTTCTACAGGATAGATTTATGCACATAATGTTAAATTAGGTAATTTAAGGTCGTACAATTGATGAGTGATTCCAGTGAAATTTCCTTTTTTTAAAAAAATATCTAAACAGAATGCCTCCCTCAATAAGGAAATATATACACATCTGTCTTGAGTGTTTTTTTGATGCACCCTGTTGGGCCCAAATATGGAAGGAAGAAATCTTTTGCCTGTATCAGCCCAATCTAGGGCTATCCACAGGCAGCAGTCGCTACCGCGACATTATTTGTGTGCTAAATTTTTTGGGATTGCTATCCCAGTCTCCCTTTAACTCTTTGTTAGCAATCAAAATTTTTTAGCATACACATCTCTGTGTGTGTGTATGTATATGTATGTGTGTGTGTATATATATACACACACACATACAGTACACACACACCCACACACACACACACCTGTGATACCAGAAGGAGTAAGGGACGGGAAACAACAGTATACATGAGAAATATTCTCTTTCAAAAAATCTTACATAATTATGCATAATTGGTAATTAAGATTTTCACTCAGAATATAATCTTTATAAATAAAAGACAACAATAGCACCTCAGGACATATTAGGATCCATTAGCTGTGTCTTTTTTGAAGGCTGCAGTATAAGGGCTTTTCTCAGTCAAGGCTTTTTAAAAATATATAATAATGCCTGACAATAAATGGTTTTGTACATTATATTTGGATTACTAGTTACAGATTTGGATAGGATATTCTATTTCAAAAAGTCTATACGAGATGGGAAAAGCAATAAATTGATCAAAGATCTAGAGCATTTTATTTGTGAGCAAAATTATTGTTCAGAACTCCTTAGCTTATGAAACAAGATATGCTGCAATCGTATTTTTTAAATAAATCCTTTTAGAAAACATTAGTTAAATTAATTGTTACTTGATTTGGAACAATCAAAGTTATAATGTATAATTGATTTGGAGAATTTTTTGTCCCAAGGTAATAGGATTACTTTTTAAAAAAAGTAATGGAGGCCAAAGCCAACAATAGTTGTGGTAACGTCATAAGACTTCCAGATTTATACCCAACATTCTACTGTATTGTACCGGTTGCTATGCCCCACATCCACCAAGTGATTCAATTTCTTGTCGCAGAAGCTAAGGAGCTGTCCAGCAGATCATGATTTAAGATGATCAAAATAGGGAGCTGTCCAATGAAAATAAGGAACACACATATCTGAGATTGTACTTCCATTGTTGTACTTTTATGTGGCTGGCTTTACTCATTTGTCCATTCTAGATAGTCTTTCTTTAAGCTCGGATCTAGCACTATGAGAAAATAGTTCTCAAAAAAATAAGTCATTGATTTTGTGCTGACAGCTGAAATTTAAGTTCTACATTTCCTGATAAATTTGCTGTCATTTGCCTTGGAAGTAATTTTGATGGATCCAATCTGAAGGAAATCCCCATATATAAAAGAAATGGAACAGTGTGCCAAATCTGCAGTATTTTGTTACATCTGAAGCTGAATAGAATCTTAGAAAAATATAATACTGCAACATTTATCAATATTATAGGCAACATAGGCTGCTTCCTTTATGGAAGAAGAGAAGTGACCTTACTGTAATTTGGAGGTTTATATTGAAAAGGAGGGTGTTTAACCTCTGTCATCTTGTCTATAAACTGGAGGAGCAACCCACAGTTTCTTTCTTAATATGTTTGGGATTACCTGTCTATTTTAGGATGCCAAATCAAAAATATTTGATATTTGATTGGCTGGGGTTATGGCCTTTTCTACTTTATCTAAAGTAGCTGCTACATCCAGCAACTATTATAGATTTGTTTGCTGTAGTTCATATCTGTGAGATGATGAATAGAAATTCGTCACATTTTTCTGTCAGTAACATCTCCCTTGAGTTCTTACAAACTCCTGCTTAAATCATCAGTGATAGTATCTAATCATCTTGCCTCCTATCAGCCTTTTTTATTGCTTTCAATTTTTCTAAGTGGAAGTATTTTCCAGTGACTTTTGCCTTCTCATTATGTGTCAAAAGAATTGAAGCATTATCTTCATTATCAGTGCTTCCAGTAAGCAATTTTATTTCATCTGGTAATGAATAATCTATTTGCAACAATTTTCAGCATCAGATTTTTCTTGCTCAGTCTTTTTTATGGTGCACTTCTCCTGCTATATGTTACAACTTGGGAAACTATGGCCTTGGCAATGGATACAAAGCATATCTGAAGTTTATATTTCTCCCAACAATTTTAATTCCAGTTTTTAATGAGGATTTCTTATTATATATTTTGCATATGAGCTAAATAAATTAGAAGACAGTTTACAATCCTAAAACTCTGTTTTTTTCAGTTTTGAATCATTTATCTGTGCTGTATTCTGTTCCATCTGTTGCTTTTTGGCAATCAAACAAATTACTGTATAGGATGATAAGATGACATGTTTTAAGGATAATTCTTTTGTTTATGTCCCTTTGAGTCACTGTTGACTCTTGGCGACTGCCTGGATGAGTTCCTGCAGTTCTCTTAGAAAGATTTCAGATTTGTCTAGGGCTGAGTGAATGACTGCCCAAAGACAACAGTTGATTCCATGCCTACGGCGAGACTAGAACTCAATCTACCAATTTCTAGTTTGGTGCCTTAATCACTACACCAATGGTCTACAGAGTCAATCTTTGTATAATCAATAAAGCAGGGATCAAAATATTTGTGAAATTCCTTACTTTTTCCATTAAACACTAGATTTTAACAGTGTGATCTCAGGTCTTCTGACTCTTAAGATCCAGTTTATATATTTGACAGTGCCATTCCATACATAGTTGAAATCTGGATTGCCAAACCTTGAATATTATTTTACTAGCATGTAAGATAAATGTAATTGTTCAGTAGTTAGACCATTCTTTATTACTTCCTTCCCTCCCTTCATCAATCTTTTTTGGCCACCTGGACCACTAGACAACCTCTACCTCCATACTTGCTTAGAAATTTTATGTAGCATTTTAAATGTGACCATAAATATTGGATTGTATTTTCTGTATTGATAAGAGTTACCCTGTCAGGTTCTTTATAACATTTGAAAAGAAAGTGGTTTTTGTTTGATTTTTTTTAGAAGTGTATTTAAATGGACTGCTGTGATCTTAAAAAGGCAATTAACATACAAACATCAGCACACACAGAAGCACTGTTGCTGGAATTGATGGTTATATATCATTTGATGTTCTGAACATTAAACATAGCTTTTTCAAAGTTCTTTCCAGGTTGAGTGTGTATGCATAGAGGCTGGGATTGGCATTCAATTATCATTGCTAGTCTCATTAAATCATTTTGGAGAATGAATTATACATGCATGTTAGAAATTGTTCATTTCAATTAATTCTAGCTTTTTAAAAGAACA
Organism: Protobothrops mucrosquamatus; assembly: GCF_001527695.2. Classification (NCBI taxonomy): domain Eukaryota; kingdom Metazoa; phylum Chordata; class Lepidosauria; order Squamata; family Viperidae; genus Protobothrops; species Protobothrops mucrosquamatus. Next base: position 28,723 of record NW_015387097.1, read on the forward strand.
TGTAGTTCTGTTTCCTATCTCACTTATCCTGTGCTGCTGCTTCTAAACACATTTAGAGTTCTCTGTCAGCTACTTGTCACTTTCTATGCTTTTCCCCTATATGCTACAAAAATAAAAGACTATACATCTTGAAAAAGATGTAGAAATTCATTGGGAATTATATCAGTCACAGATGTCAAATTATTATGAAAAAGTGAAAGCTATCACAGCACTAGACCACATTAAAGAAGCTAGAGAAGCAATGCTTTGTAATATTGGAATGATGAGACCCAGGAGACAGATGATTGATTTAGTATTGGAATAAGAGCCTTCTGGATTGAAATGATGACGTCCAGAACAGAGTGTCATTTCAATTCCAACACTTGAATTTATTTGACTTATAAGCAAGCTAACAACCTGCAAAGTAATCAATTGCTTTTCCTACTAAAAGTATATTAATAGCTATGTATCTGAATTATTTTCACTGATAAAATTAAAACTTAAAATTAATTTGATCTGATCTCAGAATCAGTCTTATCACAGTCTTATCAAGAATTGGTTGTCCTTTGTTGAATGTTTGTTTGGCTGTTTGCTTAGCTTAGTACTGGCTTTTTCAGATTGTTAGCCCAACAAGTCGTTGCACTTCTTAATGATTGTTCCACTTAACTGCTGAGCTTGTTTGTTTTGCACCGCAGTCACCTAATTCTTAACAGCTAAACTTATCAGAGCATGACATCACGAAGAATATGGCAAATAATAAGCAACTTCTTAAGCTATTACTGTATGCTATGCATTTCTTACTACAGTATAGCTGCTCTTGATACAGAGAAATGAAGATAAAATATACAGGCATTATAACTGTTGCAATCCAAAGGAGAAAGTATTCAGTTTTGCATCGTTTCTGTGCAGATTTATTTAATAATGTCTATTTGCATAGCTGCACTCTGAGTTTGCAATTTACAAATTATTATCCAGTTTTTGACTACATTAAGCTATAGGCATTTACTTTTTATTATGTTCCTCTCTGCCCTATAGTTTTTTTTATAGTAACCTACTTGAGGGACCATCTCATACCTCTGGGATTGGCCAGCCCCAGGATGCCAACAGAGGAGGCATGCTGTGGGCCCCATCAGCCAGAGTAGGGTAATCTTGGCATGTAACACCACGTCCTGACTGACACTAGAGGAAGGAACATTTCTGGAAATGTGTCCAGCTGGGTTTTATGGCTGGCATCAGCCAAGGCCTAATAGAGGTCATAGTGATTGTTATCCGGGAATATCTTTTGGCCTTCATGGGCCATGCTCCACAACTTTCTGGGTGTGAGACTCTATTCCTAAAGCTGAGTTCGCCGCATCTGTGCCCAGCTAATTACTGGCTTTTCCAGCTGACAGTTTTTTCGAGCCCAGCCAGGAGGGAATGTCCATTTTGCACTCAAAATGGCAGGGACTAAGTAGATCTGATACTGTCTGATGCCTATCAAAATGTGCCTCAATCACATTTTGATTGGCATCAGCTCTTTGCATTTTCTTGCCACCCAGAATCCAACCCAAAGGTGCAATTTGTCCAAGAAAATAAGGAAAGGTAAATTATATTATAACTTCCAGGAATCTTGGAACAACACTGCTATTGGTAAATAAAGGCTTTCCCTTGCCCAATTAAACCCTTATTAAAATGGACAGAGGTTCCAAAAAAAGACAGAAAAAAAGGTCTGAAATATTCTGAAGTATGGATTCTGGGTAGAGTAAAAGGATTAAGGCAGTGACTTTAGGGGGGGTTAAGTCATTTTCAAGACTTGTGTGGGGGGGGGTTCAGGGACCGGTTCTGTGGAGAAAAGTTTTTCCACAGCCTGGAGGATGCATGGTTTCATATGTTGCCTGCATCCCATGCATGGGGCTTCACTTGTTTATGTGGCCTGGTTTCTGGCATGCCACGGACCGGTGCCAGTCCAGGGACTTGGGGGTTGAGGATCCCTGCTCTAGAGAATGGAGCCTGTTAGTCCATTAAGGGATCTTTAAATTATAATAGTATTTTACAGTTAATGTCAACTCACATTTGAACTATTGCAATGCAATTTACATGGGACTATCCTTGAAGAGTATTTGGAACTGCAAATGATGTAAAATGTGGCAGGACAGGCAGTTCTTGGGACCCCTAAGATCGCCCATGTTACGCCGATATTCTGTGAATTGCACTGGCTGTTGATTCCAGGTACAATTCAAGGTGTAGTTTATCACCTTTAAAGCCCTTTCATAGCATGGGTCCAGGCTATCTGAGGAACCATCTCACCCCTATGGGATCGGCGTCCTTTACCCACACCAGCAGAAGGGACATGCTACGGACCTTGTCAGTCGAGGAATTTGGCTGGCCAGGTCTAGGTGAAGAGCCTTTTCTGCCATGGCTCCTATCTTTTGGAAAATGTAACCCCTGAGGTGAGATCCTCACTCATCCTTTGGACCTTCCATAAGGGCATGAAGGGCTCTTTCAATTGGCCTGGAACCCTAATGGGGTGCATCACTGTGGAGGTGGCTAATGGATTAAAACAACCTGCTTCTCCCAAGGTGCATCTTGCTCCCTTCCTCCCCATCTTTTAATTGTATATTATTATGATTTATTGTTTTAATGTTTTACCGGCTTTTAATGTTTGTAAGCCACCCAAAGTCGCCTCTAGAAAAGATGGGAAACATTCAAGTCAAATAAATAAATAAAATAATCTGGATTGGCTGTAAGTAGCAGTAATTATTTACTTGTGTTTTATCCAATGCTTCCTGGGAAGGTGAAACTTGCTTTGGATATAGCTTAGATCTCTTTACTTATTTTTTTTAAGGTTCCAAATTAGGATCTACCTTTCTACCACTATTATCTGGTTTTGAATCACAATTGTCTCTGCATAAGCTTGTTTAAACTGACTTAGCAGCTGTACATGGGTGCCTATGTTTAAGCTTAATAAAAGTCTCTTTTATTCAAGTGTCCAATTCATTGTTAACTGTGGTTAGAAGCTTGATAATGCTGTTTGTGCCATCAGTAGGCATTTTCTGGTTGTGAAGTCAGTAATACTGGTGGCACAGTGATTAAAGTACAGTATTGCAGGCTGACTCTGCCCATAGACTGGAGTTCGATCCTGTTGGGACTCAAGGTTGACTCAAGATCAATAAAATGAGCACCCAGACTGTTGGGGACAATATTGCTTCTACATTGTAAACCACCCAGAGAAAGCTGTAAAGTACTATGCTATTGCTATGCTATTGCTGTTTTTGTTTTTTAAGTCCCCATCCCTTTGTTGGATAAGCAAGCAGGTTGGAACAACTTCCAGAAGTTGTGAATGCTCCAACACTGGAAGTTTTTAAGAAGAGACTGGACAACCATTTGTCTGAAATGGTATAGGGTGTTTCCTGCCTGAGCAGGGGGTTGGACTAGAAGACCTCCAAGGTCCCTTCCAACTCTATTATTATTATTGTAGTTGTTGCTGTTGTTGTGCTTTGTAGCAGCTGGATAAATGACAGACATGATAAAAATATCAGTCTACAGTAAAAATAATAAAAATGCAGATCTCCAGCAGAAGAAAAGTAAAAGAGATGAAAATAAAATGAGATGAAGTAGAAGCAGAAGAGCTAGCTAAAAATTAAGGCTTTAGAGCAGACATGTCAAACTCGCGACATCATGTTATGTCGCGCAACTTATCGGGACGGTTTTGCCATTGCTGGCAATGGGGTAGGCGCGGCTTCCAGATGACGTGTCCGGCTTGTGGGCCGGCAGTTTGACACCCCTGCTTTAGAGAGAGCTCTTAACAACAGCTACACCATCTTTCTGTGTTCTCTCCCAATATATTGTAAAAAGGAGTGATGATAGCTGTTTCTCTTCAAGTAACAGAATATTTAGTTAATAGATGTTATTCAAAGTCACATAAATTAAGAGTGGAAAATTCACTGTGGAAACTATATAAACATACTCTTGTTTAATTATTATATTGTATTTTCATGCTTACTGTAAGTTGAAAATAATTTGAATTTCTACTTACTGAGTGAGATTCTTAGAAAGATCAGAGCAAATATGGGAGGATTCAGGCAATTGGGAAAATTAATATAGCAGATATAATTGCATTTCTCTAAGGAGAATATAGATTGCTATTAAAACATTGATTTCATATAACATTAACTTGGAAACTAACTTTAGTGTTAAGGCATAAACACATAATGTTACTTGAATTGCATTTTCAGAAATGAAGTGAAAAGATAAAAATATTTTCATAACATTGTTGCAGAGTATCGACATCTTGATTCAGGATAACTAGAATAAATGATTTACATTATAAATATACTTCCCACCAAATGAGAAATAAGTTTGATCCCTGGAATAAATAAAATATATATTAAGCTTAATTTTGCTTGATCAGTTCTACATTCTATACAATGTTATTTTTAAAAAAATTAGGATGTTCACGGAGAAGATAGCTTGAAACTCATTCTGATTGTTTTTTCCTCCCCTGACTGTAGAAGCGCTCAAAGGGCCAGATTCTTTTTGACAAAGTATGTGAGCACTTGAACCTCTTGGAAAAAGATTATTTTGGACTCACTTACAGAGATATGGAAAATCAGAAGGTAAAATTAACCATTTATTACAGAAAATCATGACATAACAAGGGGAAAATATATTTAATCCAAGAATAAGCAACTATAGAATGAGACTAGTGCTTTGTTTAATTGTAATTATAGCTGAACTCCTGATAGGTAATGCACAGTGAAATATTCAAAAGAATTATTACATCTCATTTTGATTTTGAGATTTAAGAAGAACACACATATAGTGTTCTGTTGCATGTTCTTGAAGATGGATTAAATTAAAAAAAAAGTGTAGCCTTACAGTTACTAATTAATACATATCTCACTGATCTTTCTTTACTTTTTTTCCTTCAAGATCCCTCCATCATTTCGAGAATTCTTTGACAGTCCTAACATTTATTGTTGAAATATTTATGAGAGAGCTTAAGAATGAAAAACACCTGAAATATATTTACAGATTATCATTGCCTCTTGCAAGCAATATTTGATTGAAAATGCAACTGCTTTTATGTTACTAGTTAATCCCAGAAAGTCCAAACTAGGTTGACTATGGATTTGACATGTTTATCCATATATCAAATCTTTTCCAAGGACCTGGAATATGCAGACAATCATTATCTGATTGTCATAGGAAGTAAACTGTTACAAATAAAGCTGCCTTTTGCAATTGATTGATGGTGATTTTGTCAATGCCATTGGTGTTCAAGTGGTGTTCCAGATGTTTTGGAATTGCACTCAAGGCACCTGTTACTATTAGTACTATCTTTGATTATTTTTTGCCACAGTCATCCTACTTATATTTCCGCTATTTATATTTTGTTATTTTCTCCAATTTCTTTTCTTCTCTTCTGCTATCTTAAGATGTTACAATGCACTTTTATTTTTGGTATATACCCTTAAACCTGTTTTGTACTAGTTATACTAATAAAGTATATAATGAAATTATTTTGTAAGATTAATCATTATATCTAGATTATAGATACAAGATGAAATTAAGAAAACTGGAATTTGCTTAGGTCTTAGGATGAATTGGGTACATGTTCTTAGATTTGCTAAAATCTAAAGTGGTTTGACCAAAGTAATTAAACACAATTAAGTGTCATTCAATTGAAACATACTGGTATTACTTGGTTCTTAAAGTGTTTCATATTAGTTCAATTTTAATATTTCACTTGTTATTTAACATGACTTTATCAAAGTGTTTGCACATCTAATTTAAATACCGTATTTAAAATGTTTTTTTCCAGAATTGGTTGGATCCAGCTAAAGAAATTAAAAAGCAGATACGAAGTAAGTTTTTATCAGTCATTTATCAGAGGTAGATTCTATATTTTTAAAGAGGGAGCCATCATTTAATAATAATTCAGTAATGCTGGTGATGATAATGATATATTTAACTTGTATGCTGCCCAACTCTCAACAACTCTAGATGGCTCACAACAAAGAAATTAGAATAAATCAATAAAATGTTAAAGATAAAAGATGATAAGGGCAATGAAAAGGAGGAGGCCTCATTCCCCTTTGCCAAAGTCCGGAGAGAAAAGCCAGGTTGCCACAGCTCTTTGAAATAATAGCAGAATGAAAACTATTTTGGATCCAGAAGGCAGCACTGCTACAGAGAAGACATCTTTTCAGTGTCCCAGTATATGATGGTATTTAATTGAAGGAGCTGGCCTGCACAAACTTCACAGGATCAAATTGGTTGGGCAGATACTATGGACACAATAGGTCCCATAAATAACCAAGCCGTGTGCCATTTAGATAACTAGGAATATTTTTAAATCTTTGTATAAAATATTTCAATACATTTAATATGATATTATTATTAGCCTAAATCCGTACTATTCAAGATTAGTACTATATATTGTGCATATATGATGGTGGTAGCTGAGAAAACTACATGTAATATAGCAAAACGTTCTGTACTATATTAGGTTCTAAAGAGCTTATTATATTAGGTTTTTAAGAATCATATCCCACTTCTGGAAGTTTATACAGTAGTCCTCAGTTAACAATTACCCTGTTTAGCAACCATTCAAAGGCCAAGGAGGCTGGTTGGCTGAATTTGTATATAGCTAAAGGAACCAATGACACAAGATTTTAATAATAGAACCTGACTTACTTTCAACATCTATATCCATCACTGCACGTACAGTTAAAATAGAGTGCAGCAAACAGGGAAAGTATTAAAATGGGATTAAAAGATCTACTGATTGATGCTGTCAGAGCAATACTTTCAGAATAAAATCCATACAACAGCCTTTAAAAAACAAAGTGGCAATGTGTGTTGCCATTCAAACTACCCTTTCAAGACCACACCTACTTATCCATGTGGTTATTTCCATATTTATTTTATTATTTAACTATTACCTAACATCCTTGCCTAGTATAGTGTTTTATGGAAACTTCAGATAATTGAATGGTTGCTGAATAAAACTCTCAGAAAAAAATGGCTCTTAAGAATTTTAAAGGAAGCATCAGTTTTGAAAGTAGCAACAATATCTACCTCAGTAAATAATTATAATGAGTGCAGAAGACAGAGAATCCCAACAGTACTTTGTTTTATTTTAGGTGGTGCTTGGTATTTCTCGTTCAATGTTAAATTCTACCCTCCAGATCCTGCCCAACTTTCTGAAGATATTACAAGGTAGTTTATACATTGTCATTGAACAGAAATTATTTCTAAAAAAATCTTTACGACCATAATCTGCTTAACTAACAAATTGTTGCTACAAGGTCAGCTGATTTCAATCATTGAAGTTCTAGGGTTTCCTACCTGAGCAGGTGGTTGGAACAGAAAACCTTGAAGATCTCTTGCAACTCTGTTATTCTGTTATTGAGCTGATAATAAGTAACGGGAAAGCTGTCATACTTACTGGGATGTTGTTACTTCCTCTAACATTCACTCCTGGTTGAAGTTGAAATTCAGCCTAACTTCTATTCTAGGGGCTTATCTTAGAGTCACTCAAATTTATTCTTATTGCAGAGTTCAGGAATCGCACAGGTCAGTTTTTGAGGCATTGATTACCCTACAAAATTTTTAAAGTGTAGATTTCTATTCCTCCTAATCCCATATGTATTTTAAAAAATACAATTCCCAGATTTCTTGGCAATGAGTGCTTCCAAGTGTAGTGTATATGGAAACCCAACTTGTTTGTTTTTAAACTTTTACATGGGGAATTACTGGAGGATATGTTAAAGAGCTTATGGTAAGTTTCATTATTGTATTTATTTATATTCCCACCTTTTATTATTTTTATAAATAACTCAAGGCAGTGAACATATCTAATAGTCTGTCCTTAATTGGGCTGGGTTTCATGCGTAAGCAGGGCTAGAACCTACATTCTCCTTGTTTCTAGCCTGGCGCTAGAAACTGATCTATCTTTCTTTCATTATGTTGGCTTTTCTAACTCTTTATAGCAAAAATTCTCAAGATTCAGTTGAATAATTCAGAATAGATTATTGTTGACATTAATAGATAAAATTGTTTGCAAGCAATTATTCATTTAGTTAATAATAACTAAAAAAATACAAATTGCCACTTACTAAGATCTTGCTTTGCCTTGTATAACAAATAAAGCTGTTGCTACAAACAGCATTTCAGCAATTGTTCATATTTTTGGATACAGGGCAATTATTTTAGTTTCCAGTTTGTGCGTATGTATCTATGGAGTGTGAAGTGCTTTCCACCCCATCCCACCCAGTATTTCTTTTTCCTGTTTTTTATGTCCATTATTAAAAACAGCAATGCGTTTTATATAAATTATGTATTTGCTTATGAATCAGTATACATTTAAAAATGCTTCTCCTTAAATAGATAAATGCTAATATGCTTTCTTAAAATATAAATTTGTTGCAGGTATTATCTCTGCTTGCAGCTGCGAGATGACATTGTGTCTGGACGATTGCCATGTTCTTTTGTCACACTTGCACTATTAGGCTCCTATACAGTTCAGTCAGAGCTTGGAGATTATGATCCTGATGAATATGGGAGTGATTATGTCAATGAATTCCGCTTTGCACCAAATCATACTAAAGAATTGGAAGATAAAGTAATAGAGCTTCATAAAAGCCATAGGTGAGACATGCATTGGGAATCTATGTATATAAATAATGGGCCTATGGAAAGTCCTGGTCTACTTTGCTGTGCAAATTGTCTTGACTCTAGTCATTCAGGTGCCTTAGCTTTAAAAACCAAAACTCTCTGCCTTAATACCTCCACTTAAAGCAAATCCCTTTGATACAGCAAACTGCATCGCTTTAGCAAAAGTGCCAACTCATTGACTTTAGCATATGCACAGGCATGCATGGAGAACCTACATTTTGAAGAAAATTGTTTTTTCATGAAGCAACTTCACTTTCACTTGTTTTTATGTGTGTGGTTTTTTTTTCATATTGATTAACTTTAGGGGAATGACACCTGCAGAAGCAGAGATGCACTTTTTGGAAAATGCCAAAAAACTGTCTATGTATGGAGTAGATCTACATCATGCTAAGGTACATATTTTATTCAGCAGTCTAAAAATTCGACCTCATTTGTCTTCCATGAGGTTTGACAGATTATTTAAACAGAACTCAAACAAGAATAATAATACAATAAACAAAGCAAAACATTAATAATTACTAATAAAATATAAGTAAAAAATTACAAAAAACAAGTTTTGGTAACACTTTCTTCCCTTTTCTATTTTTCTACCAATACTAACCACTGCCTAAATAATTATATTGTATTTTGCACTTAAAAATAGTATTATTGAGGCTGAGCTTTCATACCTTGAATGAAAAATATGATTGATTTAGCAATAGCAATAGCACTTAAAATTATATACCGCTTTATAGTGCTTTACAGCACTCTTAAGAGGTTTACAGAGTCAGCATATTGCCCCCAACAATTTGGGTCCTCATTTTACCAACCTCAGAAGGATGGAAGGCTGAGTCAATCTTGAACAAGTCAGGATCAAAGTCCTGGCAATAGGCAGAGTTAGCTGGCAATATTGTATTCTAACCTCTGTGCCACCGTGGCTCTTTATTCTATGATCCATTTGTTTTCTTGGTTATCTATGGTCTTCTTCAACGTTAAATCAATACACACTCCTGCTTCTTCAAAATTCAACTTTCATCTCCATAGAATATTTCAGGAAAACTATTATACTTGTGATTTTGATCTTTGTAGATATATACAAATCACAGCATTTGAATATCTTCTCCAAGTCCTTTTCCTGCTACCCTATCAAGTGCTACTGTGTGTATATTAAATTAAATGATTGTTTACAGGGTTCAGTTTAATTTTAATGTCAGCTTATTGATCATGAATGAACCATTAAGTTTTAGCTTTGTAGCTAATTATGTCCCTTACATTGAAGTAGTCCTTAGCATTGCTGTAAAGGATTTCACTAACCAGCTGCACTAAGAAAAATAGATCTTCTTTTAAATTATGCATTTAATTAAATTACTTAATATTAACATATTTATTTTTTAAACTATCTTTCTCCAAAAAAAAGATTATTCGCATAAGGCTTTAGTAAAATCATTATATTCATGTTTTTAGATTTTTTTTTATTTTGTCTTTATTATTTTTACATATAAGTCAAGGCAGCAAACATACCTAATGCTCCTTCCTCACAATCACAATCCTGTGTAAGGTGAGTTGGGCTGAGAGAGTAGCTGGTTCAAATTTACACTGTCAACATTCGTGCCTAACAGGATTAGAACTCGCAGTCTCCCGAGTTCTAGCCTGGTGTCTTAACTAATAGATCAAACTGGCTATTTTTTGACAATTTATAATTGATGAAGAAGTTTTGGAATCCTCCAGTATCATTCTGAATAAAATATTTTCTAAAATGAACCAGATGCATAATTTCAAAAGCTCTTCCAGCAATTTGCAAGCAAATACATAAATTAAGAATGAAAAACAACCTTAACTTTCACCTTTTGTTAATTGTCATTAACAAATATAAGTTAAATAAGCATCTTTGGGCAAATAAATAACCAGCAAAAATCTTGGTCACTTCTGCTATCAAAAAAATTCAAAGAATAATATAATTATATCTTTCTAAAAATGTATGAACATCAAAATTGAGATCATTGAGGCCTGGGTAATAGTCTAAAGATAATTAAAGATAGGAACTATATTGAAAATTGTTTTCTTTTGCAGAAATATTAATATACAATTTCTGTCCCCTCAATTGCAAGTGTACAGTAATTTATTAGATAATAACCAAAAGGAAGTAGCAGTTGAGAGGAAGCAGGAAAACAAATTACTTCAATAATTATTTTATGCAATTTAAATATTTGTAATTATATATTATTATATGTTTAATAATTAGCTTTCTTCCTAGTACAGGGGTTTCATACATATCATTTGTATATGTATGTATGTAAACAAATTATAATTTGTTCATTAAGCATAAGAAACTTAGTTTCCTCTGGAAATTCTCTGTATGTTTTTGACTACATGCTAAAAATGTGGTCTCATAGGATGTAAATAAACTTTGTTCTATCTAGCTGATGAACATAAACACCAAGAATTGTATAACATTTTAATTGTGTTTTTCTAACACTCCATGCTTGTAGGAATAATTTTATGTGCATTATTAAAATTATGAAAAAATATAATGAAAATGAATATCATAGCTGATAAATAACCTGTGGAATTGATTTTAGATTAAAATAAATATCCAATCTTTTTTCAGGATTCTGAAGGAGTTGAAATCATGTTAGGTGTCTGTGCAAGTGGTCTCTTGATTTATCGAGACAGACTCAGAATAAACAGATTTGCTTGGCCTAAGGTTCTCAAAATTTCATATAAGAGGAATAACTTCTACATCAAAATTCGTCCAGGGGAAGTAAGTAAAATTGAATGAAATTGTTCCTCATGTTTCTTATGTCTATACATTGAATTTTACTTTAGAAATTAATGCAGGGTGATGTATTTATACATTGGCCACTGCTGTAACTCCTCTCTGTTTTCTGCAAGGAGAAAAAACAGAGATTTGTAATACAGTATCCAATATGCTATACTTTATTTATCTATTGTTGGTTTGTCTGTTATTAATTTAATGTGGTTATTATTTTTGTTTATTGTGGTAGTGCAATGCTTACAACCGATATTGCTATGCTAACTATGCTACTACCGGTAGCAATCAATCCTTTTTTTGTCCCAATGGGAATCCATCACTCTGTTTGGGGTGATATAATAGAAGATAGGGAGAACACTGGTGATAATCTGTTGTATAATAGAAAGCTAAATCTCTGTAGCTTCCTTTAGAGAGGCAGCATATCTTGGGTATTATGTATGTATGTATGTATGTATAATGTAAATGGTTACCATCTCACAATGGCAGTAGGGCAATTATAAATATTAAAATCAATTAATTGTGTTACAAACTGTTACCCAAGATGCCTGACGTAAATACTGCATCCTAATCATAAAACTGTACTAACAGCAGAACTTAACTAATCTTCAGGTTCAAACTCCAGTGAAACATTAATGATATTTTTGGGATGAACTTGGGAGACAGGAGGAAGACCTGGTTGGATAAGAAACTAGAGCTTACTGTTTTTTGTAATTATTGGTTAACCCAATATATGATATTTTATGACATTATATTTAATTGTTCTCTCTCTCTTCTTCTGTAACATTTTTATATGTAGGCTAGAGATTATTCTCATATAAAATAACTTAAATAAGATTTCATGGATTACTACAACTATACAGTGTCCTGAAACCTATTTGTTTAAATGATATCAAATTAAATCTTATAATAATTAATAGTTCAAAATAAGAATATAACATAAAAGAACCAGTAATATAAAAAGCATGGGGTTAAAAGCCAGATAAAATTCATGGCCCAAATTATTGTAATTAACCTGTGCTAATGCGTAACCTTGACTGTGAATTCCTAGTCCATTTATAAGTAATATATTCATATTGATATGAATATATATAGATAATTCATTGTAAAGAATTCATATATTTTTATTAGAAATTTAAAAAGTAATTATTTTTTTTCTTTCCTAGTTTGAGCAGTTTGAAAGTACAATTGGATTTAAACTACCAAATCACCGTGCTGCAAAACGTTTATGGAAAGTATGTGTTGAACATCATACATTTTTCAGGTACAAAGTCCTTTTTAATGAGTTTCTTCAAAGTCTGTCACAATGAAATAAGAATAAATTGGTCAAAGGTATATAAACAGATATGACATTCTTTTTGACCTCTGATCATGCCTGTCCATTTAAAAATCGAATAGAAAGACACCATGCCTATTAATCACAAAATGTAAGTAAATTCTCAAAAGAATAGTTGAAAGCCATGTTACTAAACCTCTGTTCTGTTTTTGATACCCAGTAAAATTAAAATACAGATTTTATAGAGAGAGAAAAACCCCACATGTTGGAGATGGTACAAATCCATGTATCAAGTTACACTCACGTTTGAACCAAATAAAGTTTTTCTAGGCATTGAAGCATACTCTCACAACTTAGTGAGCCACTCTTCCATTGAAGAGATCAAACAAGCTTTCCAGTAAAAAGTATATGATAACAAATTCATGGATTTGATGGCCATGGGCCTATCCCAGGTCATCTATTGCCTGGCCTGGGAAAGTAGACATACCATGGATATGATCTTCTAGTTGCAGCAGTGGCAGTGTGATCTGGTGGAAGATTTATCATTATCTCCTCTGTCATGGTGAGACCATGCCCTGCTATCCTTAAGATTTTCCAATTTTGCCCTCCTCCACATGGAGCTCAGACCTATTGGAATGGTTCACCCTTGGTGACTGATACATGCACTCAGATTCTAGAGCAGCGGTTCTCAACCTGTGGGTCGCGATCCCATTTGGGGTCGATTGACCATTTCACGGGGGTCGCCAAGCAAGGCTGTTCGCCATTTTTTTTCCCTTTTCCGGTGGATGCCTTACCTCCCTTGAGCTGGGCCAGCTGGTGGTCGGCCTGCTCCGTCTCTGCCGCTTGCCAGCTACGCCTCAGCCGACGCAGGGGGCGGAGCCACGCATGCGCGGCACTCCCGGGCAGGGAAAGTCCTCGACTTATGACCGGTTGGGTAGTCCTCGACTTACGACCGGTTGGGTAGTCCTCGACTTATGACCAGTTTAGTCCTCGACTTACGACCGGTTTAGTCCTCGACTTACGACCGGTTGGGGGTCGCAGCATTAAAAAGGTTGAGAACCACTGTTCTAGAGGGAGGTGGAGGATGTCCCACAATATCTTCTGTATGGTCCTGTGGAGGCTCTGACCACAGCCTGGAATCAGAAGGCAGCCAGGACCCTGGACAGTATCATGTACAGTATGTGCCCAATTGAGGGTGTTAAAAAGGGCCAAGAAATGGCTAGAGAACCACTGGGGGAAAACGAACAAATCTGTCCGACCACAGATCATTAAGGCCTATCTCATGGCGGTAAGAGTAGTGAAATACAAGTATTTCTCTGCTCTTATTGCATCTGCAGAGTCCGCCCAGTAACTCTGTTTGAAGTCACCCAATCCCTCCCTAGGGAAGGAGGGCTCATAAGAACATTTACAAGATTGGAAGAATTTGTCGAGCATCTGATGGATAAAATTGCTTAAATTTGTTTTCAGTTGGAATCCAAACATGGAGCAGGGTCCTCACCCAGGGAGAGGGGACTTAACAAGTTATCTAGAAGCAGTTTGACTATTGAAGTGGACGGAATCATGGATCTGTTAGTGTAGCTTCTTGTTTAGATTTCTGCCGCTCCTAATTAGTAAAAGCCTCCAGGAGGGTGACTTGCAAGTGAGTCCAGCCAGTCATTAATATATTGCTGCAATACCATTTAAGGAAGCCTTAGTTCATCCCTTCCTTAATCTGGATCCCACAGATTTTGGATGCATTCTGTAAGTTAGCCCATTGGAGCTATTTTGGTTCAAAGGGGTGCCTTATTTTTACCCATTTAAGGGCTACAGGAAAGAGAGTTTTAGTACTACATAAATTTAATCTTGCAAGCTACACAAATGATTAATTTTGCACTGAGTGAATTTTTTTAGAGGTTTTGTCTTCATTGAAATAAAAGTGAAGCAAGAGGAGAAAAATTTGGGTTTATTCTTTTCCTGTATTTATCCCACATGTTCAGCTCATTCGTTATTATTTCATGATCTCTTATAGACCGTTAGTTTCTGTTTGTATCAACCAAAAATATATTTATGCAGACCATTTGAGTATAGATAGCTAGGCTGTAAGAAGATATAATTCACTCTGGAATCTATGTTAAACAAGTGGCATGATAATGCAATTTACAGTTTGTGACTGCCAGTCCATTTTTTAAAAAAGAAAACTTATCAGTACACTAAGAATATTATTATTCTGGCCTTGAAATGGAGATGAGCACTGCCCATATAGTCAGCACCGACTAGTGGAGTAAAAATCAGCAGGGACTCCATTACCTTTACCTTTACCTTTATCAGAATATGTCTGATGTTATTTCTTATATATGTCTTTGGAACAAATCCAGACTGATTAGAATATATCATTGTAGTTTAAAAAAAATAACTTATTCTCTTTGCAAGTATTGCTGTGTTCATTAAAGAAATAGGTCCATCTGACAAACACATTATAGCTTGAAATATTTCAGACACTATTTTATAATGGGTAATTGACAATAGTTTTTACTATACACTGCGTTTTTAATAATGCTTAAAGTGATATTAAATATCACATCCCTTCAATTCAAGGATGGGAGAAAATAGTTTTAAAAACACAAATCTTTTATTTCAGTTCAGAAGCTCAGTTGTTTGTAATATTTATCCCTGTGTGATATATTCTAGACTCTTGCTACCGGAAGCTCCTCCCAAAAAATTCCTCACCCTGGGTTCCAAGTTCCGCTACAGCGGAAGGACACAAGCCCAGACCAGGAGAGCAAGCGCACTGATTGACCGGCCTGCCCCTTACTTTGAACGTTCCTCAAGTAAGCGCTACACGATGTCTCGCAGCCTAGACGGGGGTAAGATTTTCTTAATCATCCTTACTTGGAGCTTTGTCTCATTTTCTTTTTAAATAAAACATTGCATTAGAGGACAGATTCAAGTTTCTTGTAATCTCGTGTCCCCTGAGCTTCTTTGGATTACACATGTAAGTATGTGCATGATATGCCATTTATTATAAGATGCCCGTTAAATGAATATTTGCCCTTTCGCTGTTTCTGGCTTATTCATGTGGCAGTTCTTAAGCTGTGGAAGACTAAAACTTTAGTCCTCCACATTTGTTTCTTTAGCTGCTACTATTCCTCCTGCTACTGTATTTTTACACTTTCTGTGCTTTTTTTTAGGGCGCTGTAGCTATCATTGCTAGGATGGTAAATGCACTCAGCTTGTATTTTAACATTGACTGACACAGTATGCAAATTGAATGTCATTATGCTATGGTATTTGTGTTTTTTTTCCAAACTTTACGATATAGTTCCAGCATTCACAAAAATGAATCACAATGTGAAGTTGTTGAAGCTCTCTCAGCTTGGACGTTTGCTTGCTTATGTTCCATTGCCTGACTAGGCAACGTCATCCGGCTTGCCTGCCAGTGTTGGTGGAGTTTTCATTATTCAGATGAGTACAAAATCCCCAAACCCTAGGGTATTACTGGAAGTTTGGCATTCAGACAAATCAGCCATCAATAGACACAAATAGATAAACCACATTTACATACCATTCAAAAGAAGAAAATAAAAAGACAAGAATACTTCCTCTCCATCAGCCAGTACCCAGATAAACAGGGATTAACACCAGACAAAGAAACAAGCAAGAAACTATCAGGGAGAAAATGAAACATCCACCAGCTCTGGCAGGGCAACCTATGGATAATTCTCGACAGATTCACTTAATGACTGCATTAGTTCCTTAGCAACTGCAGCAATTCACTTAACAGCTGTGTCAAAAAAAGTTATAAAATGAGACACATCTCATTTAACAACTGCCTTGCTTAGAAACAGAAATTTTGGGCTCAGTTGTGGTTGTAAGTCCCGGACTACTTGTATATAAACAGAGAGCAAACCTCATATTCACTAGCACTGATGATGTTATCTAGCTGGGTAATGAAACATCTGCAAGGAAACAACCAGGCTCAGAGAGCACTTAAGACTCCACGGTTCAGCCCTTAGCTACATATATTGTACACTTCCATAAATCACTATATTTGAATGAATAATATTAAAAAGGGATTGCGTTAGAGAAAATACTTGATGTATATTAGGCAAACATATATTTAGAAGAAATAGTTTAATTGCTGCAGATTTTCATGTGAATGGTTATAAATTGTCAAAGGTGACATGTGGAAAAAGTACAAGTCAAGGAAAACCAAAAGTTATCCATTCTTAATCTTTGCATTTCAAAAATATTTTTTGGTCAAGATAATAAACTAGTAGTTAGCATTCTTCCATACAATAGGGGAAAAACTGGTTCTATTGTTTATTACATACCATCCAAATTACTATCTGTTTCTTTATGTTACAAATTGGTATAAGTATACTTGCCCTGATGACAAGTAAAAAAACAGTAGCTACCACATTTAGCCAATAGTTAAAGGACAGCAGAAACGGAACAGATTTGATCCTGAAAGTTTTTAGTGAATTGCCTTTTTTATTACTAAATTTAATAATTTGGGTTTCTGTACTATAAGGGATTTCCAACTGCATTTACATGACCCCCTAAACTGAATTTTATGTGACTCCATTTTCCATGAATAAAAATGTGGTTGAGCCAGAAATAAATATGCCATATTAATAATTAAATTTCAGTCATTGTAATAATTAAAACAGTGATAGGACTTACAACTTCAGAAATCAGCATCAAAAAGTCCAATGAAATAATCCATGTATTAAAAGGAAAGGATAAAAATCTCAGTTTTATTTTGAAGATACCAACTCTTACTCACTGAAAGAAAAGTGAATTCTTTCCTTCCCACTCACTCCACTGTTAAAATGCTGCATTTTGCAAAACACCAGCAGGTTAGAAGTTGCTTTTGGCATTCTCTCTCTCAGCATAGCTGCACCACGATAACAGTCATGGCTCATCTGTTTTTTTCCTCCCAGCCTGATACTTTAGAAGATCCTCCCTTCATTCTTGCAATTTCAGTTCTCTCTTTTACTCTGTTGCAGACTGAGGGTCAAAGCTTTGCATAGAGACCCTGTCCCTTTTAGGCATGGTTAGTCTTCCTTTGAAAGGCAGATGTGTTAAAAAGACATTAAGACTTCATTAACGGTTCTGGAACTGTAGCTTTCCTTTGAATTCAACATACTTTTTGCATCAAACTGATAAACTTGCTGGGAAACAATTTGCACTCTTCAGCAATACTTCATTTATTGCTATGTGACCCCGCTGCAGGTCACAGCCTACAGATTGGGAAAGACTGTTACTCAGAAGACAAGTTTGGAGTCATTGAGCTAAGTGGCTTTTTCCAACGCCATAGTTTTATTTACATTCTGATTTTTTTTCCAGTAAACTCCAAATGACTTGTGTATAATCAGAGTTGAATTTATTAAGCAAAAGTAATGATTCATAATCCTTTGAATTCATGAATCTCACTACTTGTAAATGTAAAAAAACTTTTTTATTCATTTGTTCATTTTAGTTTTTCCATATATACAGATTCATTATGCTTCCACTTTATTACATAATACAAATTACAGCAAAAAGAGTATTTTGTGCTAGTTTTCTTCTCTTAATTCAGATTTTTTTAATTTTTTATTTTATGTACGTCCTAAGTGATTTGTATGTACTAAAGTCAATTGCACCTGTTTCATAGACCAGAAAAGAACTCATCTAGATTGAAATATTGAAAATATTTCCAATAGCATCCTTCTGATGGCAGATTAAATTCTCTCAACCCATTGCAGCTTATTTTGCCAAAACCTTATAAAACTGTTCTGGTAAATTCAGGAGGCATCCTGGAAGATTAAGAGGGAATGGAAAAGTCATTCTTGTATGAGCAGATGTCTTGCATAATTATAGAGAGCTAATTTCCATCTTTTGCATGCATACTTTATTTTCTTTAAAATGATGACGATAAGAACTCTTAATACAAGTTCTGTGAGGAATGGTTAAAGGATCTGGATATCTAAAGGGAAGGGAAATTATGGTAGTTGTCTTTAAATCTTGTCACATAGAAGAGGGAATGGAATTATTCTCTGTTTTCTCAGAAGGCAGGACCAGGTTAAAATCACAAGGCTAGACCTCAGGATGAATATGAGCTGTCAGTCAATAAAACTGATTGCCAAAGGATGTGCTTCTTTTCCTATAAGATCCAAACAATCAGACAGGAGAGTCAGGAGCCCCCAGTACCTTAATGATCAGAAAAAATCTTAGGAAGGAAGCGCTCTCATGGATCAAGTAATTAAAAATGGTGTCGGGAACTTTTGACTTTCAAACAATCAAAATTCAGGTGCTTGGTAACTATATTTGTTGTAGATTTTAGGTTTCTGCCTTCCCAGCCAGTTTTTGATCAAGGAGGGAAGTCAGATTCGCTTAATGACTGCATGAGTCACTTAACTGCAGTGATGCACTGAACAGCTGTGGCAGAAAAGATCATAAAATCGCGTGTGTTTCACTGAACCATCTTGCTTAGTAATGGCCATTCTCTTCTCAATTGTGGTCATAAATTGAAGACTACTTGTATATGATTACAAAATAATGCTGTTGTATTTTTATGTGCAAAGCATTTGAAAGAAGTATTTGGAACATTCGGCAGCACGTATAGAGGTCCTGTTTTATAATTGATCCTGCCTATTGTAAAATATCTATTTATTTTGTACAGCCCTAATGTATGCCTTGTATATTTAGCGTGTTTCAAGTTGGTATAATAAAGGTGTGGTGAAATGGCCATTTTTTTTTCTTTCTATAAATTACTTTCTATAAATTACTTTTTAACTCTTCAAAATCTTTTTTTCTTTCCAGTGAATTAGTGATACTTCTTTGAGTCTATATGTCAAGCACATTGGTAGCTTGCAGTTTGAGTTAACTGTGTTTAATTGCCTCTGGTTGCTAATTATTTTTTTTTAAGAAAGTACTTTCAAGTTGTATATATTAACCGTCTTTAGGTTCTTTACATAAGTATAGTGCAGTGTGGTCAGATAATTTTATTATTTTGAAGCTATCCTAGGACAAAGTTTAGAAAAGAAGAGTCTAGATTTAAAAGTATCTGCATGCATGTGAATATATGTCAGACGTTAATACAGTAGTTGTATATGCATATACATACACATACATGCATATTACTTGTATTGTTTTATATAGGTATTTAGCATTTATGTTTCTGCATGTTTTAGAAACATGAGGCTTCCATTTCACTGGCAGACTGCTTAATGCTGCAAGCCTGTGCTCTCTGGTCTGGCCATAAATCCCATTGAATTTAATGAGATTTACTTTTGGGTAGGCATGCACAAAATTAAATAATTAATCCAGAATATAGTTTTACTTAGCCTAATGAATCATCTCTTTAAGATTTCACCTCTTCACGTTGCATTTGCTTTTAGCCTCAGTGAATGAAAACCATGAAATGTACATGAAGGATTCTATGTCTGCTGCAGAGGTTGGTACTGGCCAGTACGCTACAACAAAGGGCATCTCTCAAACAAACTTGATAACTACTGTGACCCCAGAGAAGAAAGCAGAAGAAGAGAAAGATGACGAACAGATAAAGAAAGAAGAGGAAGGCACTCCAGTTTCAGCAATACGGCACGATACTAAGGTATAGTTTTATATTTTTAATTTAATTCTATCAACTAAGCAATTTTGGTGACAGAAAGCATAAGAAATGTTGGCAAATCACCAGTATTTGGTAATAAATAATTTGTAATTCTGTACAGTAGCTTTTTTCTGTCAATTTGAAGATGAACACTGTCAATTTAGTTTTATATAGAGAACATGTTTCACTTTTGAATATGCTACATGTTCTACAATGTAAATAACTCTTTTCGTGGGTTACTGCATTTTATTTGCTGTTTTGAATTGCCTTTAAATTATTTGTCATTATAAGACAACTTCCTTTTTTCTTGATCTTACAATCAGTATTTTGGCATTGTTTACTTCTATGTTATTGTCATAATTCATCTGAAATTACTTTTAACTCCAGATCATGTTAATTCCAGGTCTTCTATTATCAAAGAAATTGCCTGTTGGTAAACCTTCAGAAAATATTGTACAGAATGAACAGCTATGACTAGAAAGACTAGCTTTAGTCCCAGATTCTTATATAGTATGTCACATATTGTACAGACACACATATAGTGGCATAGGAGTCAATATACTTGTATCACTTAGTACAATAAAATCAATGCTTATCAATGTTTGGGATGTGAGTCCACCCAGTTTAGACATTTGAGTCCAAGAATTTAAGGCGTTAAGTACCCACTGTTTCAACATGCTTTTATAAAGGTTTACAGATTTACTTTTCCATAATCCTGCTTGTCACATATTTCTCCCACGGTCATTGTTTTCCAGCAGTTTTGCAGCACACCTCAGATATAGTAGGAATACACTCTCTCAGCTTAGATTGGCACATTTTGTGTGTGTAGGCCAGCCTTCCCAACAAAATGTTGTCCTTCCAAACTGGAACTCCCAGAATTCCCAATCACTATAGGTCAGTGATGGCGAACCTTTTAGAGACCGAATGCCCAAAAACCGGCCCACCCCCTGGCCCGCCCACCTGCTCTGCCACCTGCCCGTGCTCCACCCCCCACTCCACCCCCTGCTTCCTCCCGCCTACTCACAGGGCCACTCACCGCCTCCATGGCCCGCCGCAGATCACCCAGGTAGCCCTGTAGCGCCATGGCAGCCACACCATCCGCATCCAGCAGCATCATCTGCACACGTCAGGGTGCAAAGGCGGAGTCTTGTCCCTGCTGCCTGGCTGCCATGTTCTTGGCTGCGCTGCTCCATGCGGGCCATGCCCGGGGGCGACTCTCTGGGGGGCTGCTGTGAGGAGGGGGCTGTGAAGGGAGGCGGGGCTGGGGCAATGGCGCGTGCCCACAGAGAGGGCTCTGAGTGCCGCCTCTGGCACGCGTGCCATAGGTTCGCCACCACTGCCATAGGTAAAAGCTGAGAATTGAAGAAGTTAAATTTAAGTGCCTAGGTATGATAGATTGCTGCATAGGTATACATTATCACAGTAATTATTTTGGTTATTAGAAGGTAGATAGGCTGATGTTGCAGTATCTTCACAAAATTTATGAATTCACACTTTTTAAAAACTTACTCAGTTGATAAAAGGACTTTTCATCTCTTAAATATAGAAAATTATTAAAATAAGTAGAAACAAATTTATTCAATGTTGCATTTGTCATTCAGTTATAGCAGAGTTTCTCAACCTTAGCAATTTTAAGATGTCTGGTTGGGGAATTCTGGGAGTTGAAGTCCAGACAACTTAAAGTTGCCAAAGTTAAGAAACACTAAATTAAAGGCTAAAAATGAAGAGTGACATTTATAGTTGCAGACTATATTGCAAGAACTGTCCAATTGAATGCTCTTTTAATTTTTATTTGGCAATTAAAGTTCACTAAGTGATAATATGCAGGAAATATGGCATATTCTAGGGATTACATGTTTCTTCAAATGTATATTTAGATTTTTGACAACCACGATGTTTATTTTTATTTGTCACTTAAAATTCCTACTGGAATTGTTTTTTTTCAATATATAACTTTAAATTAAAGTGCTTAAGGTATTCACCCTTTGCAATAAATAGATGCCACAATGTAGTAATTATACCTATATTATTAAGGGATTAAATGATATGAGAAAATATGTTCAGAATCAATATACCAAGATAAGTAGTAAGAAAATAGGAAATAAATATTTTCCTATATAAATAAGGATTTATATCTTCTATTTTAGGACCCAATCTACTTTGGTTTTATATAGCTGCATTTAGGAGCAAATATCTTCAAGTGTGACTGTATCAAAAAAATATGTAAACTTTCCTTACCTGCTGGCTGGTTTCAACCTCTGTCCTTCTGAAACTGGTATGCAGAAGTATAGAAGTGGGAATGCCCATTACAACGGCATGGACAATGTTTATTTTCCAAATATTGTTGAATCAACTCTTAGCAGGCCTAGCCAACATAATCAATAGTGAGGTATACTATAATTGCAACATCTGGAGAGCCACAATTCACCAGTTCCTCTGTAACAGGATGCACACCTGAAACTCCTTCAGTAAAAAATAGAACATGTGAAATATTATATGCATTGCAGTCAGTGAGATTGTTTCTTTATACTATTTTTGTTTTTGCTCTATCGATAGGAGTTCTAGAATTTTATTCTAGGGATGTTAGGGATTCTTAATTAGAAGATTAATTAGTGGACAATTTAATCTGAAAATCAGTTTGATCAATTTATATCTAACCTCCCATAACACTATTTCTGGAGTATTGGATGTGTAGGATTACTTAAATATTTAAATAACTTTTGTCTTCTGTAAAGGAATTGCTTTCATGATTTGCAAAATATAAAACCATTAACAACAATAATCAGTTATTACAAATGTTCATAGTACTTGAAGCAGCAAAAACCAGGGGGGGGAAATCTAGCAGTTGGTAATACTAATACAGTAAAGCATTTGCTGAAATTTCTACTTTGTGGAATATACATATGAACAAAATAACCTAATTTCTTGGGGAAGGGTGTTGTTATAGACAGTATTGTTACAAGATTATGGTTCTAGAGCAGCTTATCCTAAAAGACTGTCAGGTTTTTATCAAAAAATATTTTTTCCAATAGCAACGCCCCAAGTCATTTAGAATTTTTAAATTGCTAACCCAAACTTTGAATTCCATTTATAAATTAGTTACAAAGTTAATTTATAACCATAATAAATCAAAGCACAATCCAGGGGGAATAAATCTAAACGATACGGCAACAAAGAGGCAGAAAGTCTTTGCTACTGTTTATTAATCAACTAGATTTTGTGGTTAGCATCAACAGTCCTTGTTGAAAAGGCCTCTTGAAATTTTCTATAATGCATAAGATTTCTTTTTTTATTTTTTTTGTATTTATTTATTTATATCCCACCAACACACCTTCCTCCTCCTATTTTCCCCACAACAATAATCAGATGGGGTGGGGTGGACTTAGAGTGACCATTCCAAAAACACCCAGCTGACTTTCTTGACTAAGGCGGGAGTAGAACTCATGGTCTTTGGTTTTAAGCCTGGTGCCTTAATTATTAGACCAAAAGCATTCTCCATGGATGAAAATTTTGAAAATATTTGTTACCCAGATGCTGTTTCATAAAAAGATTCTTTATTATCCAGATGCTGTTTCATAAAAATAAATTAAGAATTAAAATAATTGTCTGTATTCAAGGAGCAAACACAAATTGTTGGGTTTATATAGACTTCCTGTTCTACTGCTTATGCTAGCAGTGAATATTATCTTCCAGTAACAATTTCAGACACAGGTGAATGAGGCCTATTAGGAAAATTCTGGCATTCAGATAAAAGAAAATATTCCGTATTCCTATACAGACTTCTCTGGATGCAGATCTATTTCAATAAGATATACTTTGATGTAAATTCATTTTTATAAAGCATTGCTTATTATTTTTCAGGTAGACCTTGTTTAGAACCAAAGGAATTTAAAACAGAACTTTGCGATCGAAGTTCTTTTGTTTAAGCTAGCTATCTAGGACACTATATTTCATTCTTAACCTCCATTTCTTCAATTTTCTTTAATATTAAACATTATGTAACAGTAAACATGGGTGGTTTTCAGTAGGCTGTGGGAGAAGACTTGCTCCCTTAGGTTTTTATTTTGTTATTCCTAAAGAATTTTTGCTTGGGGTTTTTTTTTTTTTTTTTTTTGTAATTAGTGGTTCCATTTTAGTAAGAGGTCTTAGTTAAGTTTTTAATAGAGGAAGGAGTTGATGTTGTTTTCATTACAGCAACATATGGTATTTTCATAGACACACTCCTCAGTGTTCAAAATCTTATAGAAATTTGTAATACAAAGTTTTATATCAAATGTTCTTCAAAAATCGTGGAGAATTATAAGAATTTCTGGTTAAAGACTCAGAATGCCACAAAGAAAGAAATCATTTTTTGGAAAGTAAACTTGAAATGGTGTGAAGTATTACTTGCACTTTCACTTGTTCGCTTCATTGTCCTCTTCCATTTCCTTATCCATTTTGCAGTGGTGATCAAATTGGGAAAATGATGGCAGAATGAGTGGTGAACCACAAATTTACAGTCATGGATTCAGAAAATAACCGACTGTGTAGCATTCTTGCTTTTTCTTTTTTTTTTTTTTTTTTGAAATGCCAAATTGTATCCTTGGAATGCCAAAGAGGAAGGTACAATTAGAGCAACTTGAGCTAAAAAGGGAATAGTGTATATGCTAATACACGAAAGAGGCATATAGCCCATATAGTTTCATTCCTTCGTAGGGTGATTTTGAACCTTTCAATTTGAGAATTTCTAGTTTAGAAACTTAATGTAGCAATTAACCACAAAATGTGTATGTTGAACTTTTTAAAATAAGATAATTAATAATGTATATTAACAGATGAGTTGACTTTGTATCTGGCTGCCCTCATAGAATACAGCATGGAAATTGGTATAATTAATTCAATTAAGCTTGTTCTTTTAACTTGATGCAATTAACTTTTATATGCAGAGGAAATTAACCAATTATAATTTTCTTTTTGTCCTTTTGCTCTTGCACTTGCTATCTTTTTTTTTTTCATCAGCCACTTTTGCCTGACATTGATTCATTACCCCCCTTGCCATCCTTACCAAATAGTCCCTTTGCATCTTCAACAAAACTCCATAGGAGGAGGTTTAAGGAGAATAGTAAAAAATTATTAGATGGCGAATCATTCAAAAGCACCAGTCAAAACCAGGATGAGACTGATTTGAATTTTAGCAGAAAAGGAAGAGCTTATTCTATTGAACATGACATGGCATTTAATTATAAGCAAAAGGCCAGAAAAGGTGGAACATTGTTTTCTTTCTCCTTGCAACTTCCAGAATCATTCCCTTCTCTCCTGGATGACGATGGCTACTTATCCTTCCCAAATCTGTCTGAAACAAACATTCTGCCACAAAGTGTGCAGCATTTCCTTCCCATTCGCTCGCCTTCCCTTGTACCTTGTTTCCTTTTCATCTTTTTCTTTTTGCTTTCTGCTTCTTTCTCAGTACCCTATGCTCTCACTCTCTCCTTTCCCTTGGCTATGTGCCTCTGCTACCTGGAGCCCAAGGCGGCCTCCTTGAGTGCTTCACTTGAAAATGACCTGAGTGACAGTTCAGACGAAGAGGTGTGTACCTCGACACAGAACACACTTTTTTTGTGTTCGTTGTTTTCAGTCCTAAACAGTGTTAGAATGCTGCACCAGTAGTCCTTTCAGGACCTCATTTTTGTCTGTGCCAATATGTTCAGATTTTTTTTTAAATTTTTGTTGTGTTGAGAGTGTAGCTTGAGCCCAGGGTTAGGCACAACACAAAGTGTATAAAATGATGACTTTTACAAATTGCTTTTAGGTAATGACAGTTTCAAATAGTTTATTTCAAATACAATCCTGAGTTTTGAGTTTTTTAGCTGTGAACTCAGAAAGCATTCTGCTTCTTGTTTTTTGCTCCTTGAGAGTAAATAGTTATGAACTATTGCTCCTTGAGAGTAAATAGTTATGAACTTGCATCCAGCTCAAAAATTATAATTATAAAATTATAACATTTTCATAGGAAAATGAAGTTCCAAATTACCCTTCCATCCTAAAAAGGGATTTAGTGTCAAAAAGTGTACTGGAGAGGAGAGCACCATAGATCCAATCTGAGTTTCTTAGCATAATCCCACCTATTGAAGAATAGCCAGGAAATTGTGCCTACCATTTACTTCAGCCCACAAAGTTGCACAGATACAGTTACAGGAGTAGAGAGCACAACTGGACGGTGTTTCTATTCCTTAGTGTACTTCCCTTACTGCCAAAATTATTTGCTTAGAGCATTTTATTTTAATAAGGCCTATTATCAAAGTGAAGAACATGCTTAAGCATGTATAACAAAGAAGTATTCTAGTCTAGCAATAAGTCTTTTACAGGATTAATGAAGCTATTTAAAACAAAATACTGTCTCCTACATACAAACTATTTTTTTCCGTAACATAACATTTGAAAACTGAATTGTACCATGCAATGAATAGTGTCAAATGTATAAGATGCAAGTACTTTATAACCATCTTTTAAGTAAATTACAAGTTTTTGAACAGAAACATTTGCATTTTGCAAATTGTTTAATTAGAATTACCAATCAACCCAAATAATAATCTGGAAGCATATTTTATAATTCATTGCAAAACAAACTTGCTTGCCTGCCAGTAAGCTTAAATGAAATCAATAAGATTTATTCTAAATAAAGTTGAGCTGGAATGGGATAAGATGGGTTTTCTAGTTTGTTTGCTTTAGATTGGCTTGGTTCAGATGTAGTGTCAAATCATGATTTGGAACTATGCAGTTAGACTTGTGCTTGTTTTAAACTTTATTTATACGAATTCAGTTAATTATTTTGTTTGTGTAGAAATTATAATGTGCTTTAATATTTGCCAATACACGGTTCTGTGTGTGCCAAAACACGAGTTTCAGATCAGCAAACTAATTGGCAATCCTCGGTTGAAAGGCATGAATATTGTAACACCAAATCATGTTATTATATATGAACCAAGCTTGTGATTAGACCAGGACTAACAGTTGTCTGCTAGATTACACCGATTTGTGCCTAATCCAGGGTGCTTCTCTTGTTTGGACATATTGCATGATATTTTCTTTTGAATCTTGGCATGTCTGCATTACATCAGCAAAACAAAACACAGCAGTTATTAATATAACAAGCTAGGAAAATGTCTGTTTTTAAATTCCAGCAGTAGTTCCAACAAACTTCAAGTTGGTCAATGATCTAGTATTTATTTTCTTCAGGAGAAAGTCCCTTAAAACTGCTTAAAATCTCACTTTAGAGTCCTGCATTACTTCCATGTCTTGAACCCATTTACCTGGGAGTACAACCCATTGAATTGAATAGGATTTACTTCTGATTAAATACATACAGCACTGTGCAATAAAATTCTCTGCAAGAACAGAAGGAACTCCATTCTAAATAATTTCAGATAGATAATAAGTAAATGTTTTGGATTTGAAAATGTTCTCTCATGTAAAAATTGTTGAAAGAGGATGCTTGAGCAATTTAGAATTTTAAAAGGTAGCAACAAGCTAGCAACACCTATAACTCTACTGGCTAGAGTTATAGCCAGTAAAAAGACAAGACATGAAGTGCTGGGTCATATTGATATGATGGCACCTAGAGAATAAGAGATAAACTGCATAGGTATATCATATATTACTTGCAATTTATTTAGGATTTGTACAGTAACCTGTACAATTATGGCTGATTCTATTCTGAGAAAAGTAAATCTTCAACTGCCATACTGATTAACAGGAAAGTATTATTTGGACTGCTTTAATTGTTAACAATTTAATTGCTGACTACAATATATCTCTATTTAATAGGACTTATTCCCAAATAACTGCAGCATATTAGTTTTAAAATTAATTTTTATTTTATACAATCACTGAATGGAAATAAACTGTGTGCCCCAAAATAAATACATTGATTTAGTTTTTTTAATGAAATTGTAGTGACATAAGCAGCTCTTTTATATTATTTATTTGAAACTGTTGCCTTCATTCTTTATGCTGTAGATATATTCGACTGCATCTTCCTGTTAATAGGAATTAAGGGAGTTTAGTCCAACAGATACACTAGTTGTTATAAATATCATCATACTAAATATATCAGTGCAAATTTTGTTTAAAACAACTTTAACAACTGTTCTTGGTAAAGCAATTATGCTGTAGTTTTATAGCTTAACCGTACACACCAGAAATAGGTGTTTTTTGACATTTTATGTCAACAAGCACATTTGGATTTGAGAGCATTTCATTGATCATCTCACAAAATGGCTCCCATTGAAACGGGAGCTTAGCTTGTTCACAAATAATTGCTTAGGAAATTCATTCTGGACTTGGCCGGTCATAAACTACTGTAAATTAAAATTAAAAAGAAGTAAATGATAAACTGCCAATTTTTCCCTCCACATGCATCCCAGAACGTACTTTAGAGCTGCTAATATTCCCACATCCCTTGCTGTCTCAGTGCTATCCTAGTCTTTAACAGTCAGTTTAATGAAGATCATGCAAGGACTGGTGTTGGTGACGTAGTGTTTCTCCTTGTCAAATACATGTGAATATAGGTCTAGTTCAACCTTAAGCAGGGTGATCAAAAAGGAATAGGCTGATTATAACTCTGATTCTTTGAGTAGTAGCTTTTATATTTATACATATGAATGATTCTCTGGAACAAAGACACTACTAGGAACTCTGTAGCCAAGAAGTACGTTTGCTAGAGGTGAGCCCTATATTGCCAAGCTTCTGGATACAACTTCCAGTCTCTTTTCAATTCAGCATGGCACTCAAGGTCAGGACAAACTTTTGCTAGGGAAATGGAAGAGGTTCATAGGAATGCACTGATGAACTTTTGAAAATCCATAATCATGGGTAAACAATCTTTTTTTGTGTGTGTGCGTATTTGCTATGTATGGGTAACTAGCAGATTTACTTTGATGTGAGGCTCCTACCTCTGCTAAGAAAAAAATGAAATGTGTGCAGGTATCCCCCCAAATGTATCTTTAATGCATTTGAATACCCAAATACCGATGCATTGTGAAGATAAATGTCTGGGATTGTGCGGTTACTTCGTACAAATCCAGCAAAGGAATACGTCAAGAGAAGCAAATAAAGAGGCAGTTGTTTTTGTGGAGTGAATTTTGGCAATAGAACCAATAGCCTTGATAATTTTAAATTGGTATCTTGAATGCAATGGGTAAAAAGATATTAGAAGATAGTTTTTCAGTGCTGAGTACAAAAAGGAGGGAATAGCAAAATAAAACAATTTTATCTGCATAAAAAGCCAGCGCTCGCTTAATTTTATAAAATGTGAATGGTTTTCACTCAGGCAAACATAGAAAACTATATAGACCTAACAGAGGAGCTCCTATGCAGTTTGTAATACCAGCAAGCCTTCTAGTAAGAATGATAGGCCAGTAGGAATTACAGTGTCAACTAAGTGGTATAATGTCTGGATGGAAATCCTGAGATTTCCTGTCAGATGGAATATTGTGCTAAGAGTTGTAGGTTATCTTGAAACAACACAAGAACACAAGAACCGAAAACAAGACTTTCTGGGTCATATCCATGCTACAAGAAGATCTTGAGTAAAGATGAGGAAGGATATCAAGCCTTGTAAAAAGGAAGAAATGATTCTTTCCATAGCTGAAAGAAGGTATTTCCCAGGGATATTTTGGGACAAACTACTGTTGCACAGATGTAGTGAGCATTTTAGAATGATACAAAAACATCTGGTTGGGCTCATCAGCACTAAACAGATGTTGTAATAAAACCAAATGCAATCTACTTTGTGTACAAATAAAATAATTTCTGGAATGAACAAGGTAAATTGCAATAGAGACAGGCTAATGTTAAAACTACAGCAGCAAGGCAACAAAAAATGTAGATTCCATCCATCTTCTTTTATATATATACCGTTGGTTGCCATTTGAACTGTATGAAGATTTAAAAGCACTTTAATGCATGGAAAACTTTGGAAATGATAAACATCTGAAGAAATCGATAAGGAAGCAATGATTCTTTGGGGATTAATTGCTCCTGATAGACTAGATTCTATTTTCGAACTTGGAAAGATTCAACACTGGGTAAGAAGGTTGCTGAAACAGGAGATACTAAAAAGATAAAGAAGAACTCACTGCCATTATAGGATTGGTAGAAGAGTAACAAAAGAAACAGATATAAGTAGTTGGAATATACATGGAGAATTTTCAAATACAGTATTATGAGCAGGGTAGACACAGCCAGATCAGCCTTCTGGATCAGTGTGGCTGGAACACACTGGCATCATTGTAATCTATATTTTACAAAAACATGATTCAGTGCATTTCATCTTCTGGGGAAAGGCTGAATGGATCCCACTTAACACAGTTCATTGGAAAAGTAAAGAAAATGTTTATCTGAATTGGACAGAAACTCAGTTTGCAGAGTAGATGTGGAAGAACTGGTATTGCAATAAATGAAAGAATGTGAATACCTAAATGATAAATGTAGTAAGAACCTATGGTGCTAGTGGCAAGCCACATGAACACAAAAGGGTTGGAAGTACGTTTTTGCTGGAAACCAGCAAAAAAAAATGTCATAGATTGCAGTCATGTGACAGCAAGACATTGCAACCAGTTATAAATGCAAGTTGGTTGCCAAGCATCTGAAATGCAATCATAGGACTGCAGGGGGAGATGTGGCAGTCATAACCTTGAAGATGGGAAGTCATAACCAAATGGTTGTTAAGCAACTGGTCATTACGCTAGGACTACCTGTAAACATAATGAATGTGATACTTCTTTTTCCTGCATTAAAACAAGAAGAGAATTAAACTAACAATACTGCTGTTCACGGAGGCCTCACAGAAGCATGATGGGCCAGCAGCTACCTTGACCAGGGGTGTCTTGTTAGCAGTGGGAGGAAGAAGTTGATGAAGGTCAGCAGGGATGGCTGAGTACAGGGCAACCAAAATGGCAGAGATGGGGGAAGATGGGTGGGTGGGGTGGGTTGAAGCTCACATAGCAGTTGTAAATGTGGGCAGGCTGCCAAATGTCCAACTTTTCATCACATAACCGTGGGGGTGCTGCAACAGCTGTAACTTTGAGGACCAGTCGTAACTACCATTTGTTCAGTGACATTTTAACTTTGAACAATCACTGAATAAATGGTCATTAAGCGAGGATTACCTGTAGGTAAACTTAGTTATTGTGATTGTTATTCCAACCCCAAAAGATGAATTGATACAATTGCATGTTTAATATATTACATCATTTGCCCATGAAGAAGTTCTGAACGACTGTAGAACTAGGTGACCTGACACTGTCCAGTTGTGTAGGTTTTCAATTCCTATATGTCCCAACCAGCATGGCAAGGGACTGTGTAGTTATAGTCCAAAACATTTGGACTGCATGTTATATATCTACCTACCTTTACAGAATAACTGCTCTGTCTTAAATGAATATTTTCAAACATATTTCAGTCCCTTGGATCGTTGTATAACTGTCATAGCTCATAGCCTGACTTTTTTCATAATAACCCCATTCAGTGTTTTATACATTTATTTTAAAGTATTTTTTAAATCTCTTTGTTGTTCATTGTGAGACAGTATTAATAAAAACAAAGTGTTCATGATACATATTAGGATGTATTAATGCTGGATGGATAATGCTGTGCTTTGTTTACTTTGATCATTTGTACTTTCTAAATGTTACTTAAAAATACAATGTTATGTTTTATAAACATTGATAGAAAATATAGCTTTACATAAAAAGATTCTCTTGCATCTAGATCAGATTTAAATGTTGAGAAATGTTAATTCTGTTCAAGATATAGCTAAATTTGTTCTGTTTGTATGTTTGTTAAAACTTTGCTAATGCAGACAGCCTTAAAACCATGTGAAAAAAAATCTTTGTGCAAATAAGGGGCTAAAATCAAGGGACTGTTAAAATAGATTTTCCTTCTCTAAAGGAACAAATTATAGAACAATATTTTTATAATGTCTCATTAAAAGTACTGTACAGGGTTCCCCCCATTAAATTATACTTAGATTATACTTAGCACATTTTGTTGTTTATTTCAGTCAGTGGCTCTCTTTAGAAAAAATAAAGAAAAAAATCTTCTTTTTCTGATTATGTTTTGTTTGGCTAACAAATGGCAAGGATGGCTTAATTGATGTTACTGCATATTGCAGAGTATTGTACTAGGTGATCCTTGTGTCCTTCAAGCTTCACAATTGAATGATTTTGTGTAACGCAAAAGCCACTACTTTGTACAGTATGCCTTGATCTTAATGCTGTCTGATCTGTTGTTTTGGATTATGTTTGTTTTAAATTATCATTTGTCTGAAAAATGATTATAGTGCAGCTCACAAGAATGTAGATTTGACCATTCAACCTATGATTTTGTTTAATTACAAATTGGGTTTATTTCTTATTCTTCTTTTCCTCTTGGAACCTGTTATATAACACAGACTGACAGTGAAAGAACTGACACTGCAGCAGATGGTGAAACCACTGCCACAGAGGTGTGTACTGTTGCTCTGAATTTGTTGTCAAAGAATATATCATATACCTTAGATAATCTGAATTTTAGCATAGTTGATATCATTTAGTAATGAAAACACTGTAGGATTGAATTGGCCAGGCAGGTGCTATGCAAGACAGGCCCTCCCTCAAGTAACCAGGCCCTATGCCATATAGGGGTATGTCCTATGACAGTGCATAAATAGTTTCTATATGAAAAAGTTTTCCACTAATTTCAGTTATCTCTGTTTATATATACATTTTGCCTGCTCCCAAAACATTTTGAGATAGCTTTTAAAACAGATGCATCTGGGTGGAGGTTTATGCCAGCAGAGGTGTCAATACTTGTTGTATAGATTGTTCATTTGATCAGTATGAACTGTTTAAAAACATTGTGATGATTATTATAGCTATTAAATGATTTTTATTAGTAAGATAATATTTTCTGGTTTTTTTCCTATATAAACAGTCAGATCAGGAGGAAGATGGTGATCTCAAAGCACAGGCAAGTGAAAGAATGCCTTGCTTTTTTGTGTATATGTTGTTCTCCATAGCTAAACTTCTTGTGTTTATTCATATTCCCACAATACTTACAAACATTACTTAGAACAGCATTTTTATATTCTTTGAATATTGTGGTCCTCACGTTTCCCTTTCTTTTTCAGTTTTTTCAGAATAGTCTGATTAAGCGCATACAGGGTGAAAATGTGTATATCAAACATAGTAATCTTATGTTAGAGGTTGGTATGGGTATATATTAGTGCATGTATTCTACGTGTTTTAAATATAGTGGTTAAGCTGTGAATTTGTATATGATGCATGATATGTGCATTTTTTTTACTTGCTAAATAAATCAAATTATTAATCCTGTAAGATTAGGATTTTCTGTTATACTGTTTTTTTTAGAACTGTTGCAAAGTCTGTTTCTAGAATGTGTGTGAACTATGACTCTCTTAAAAGTATTTGATGCTCACATGAATGAGGACTACTTTACACATTGCATATTGAAGTGTGCCCAGGAAATGTTTTCCACATACAGAGCTATGTACAGAGCACAGGTGCTTATGAATGCATATTAATATAGGCTCAGTTGGCAGGGAGTTTGGATTGGCTGGCAACCCCTAACAGGAATCCTACCTAGTGGCAAATGCCCTTGCCACATTGTTATGTGTGAAGTGTCCTAAGATTTTCTGTACACCTGTCATTTAAAACACCAGTTTCCCAAGAGTGTTGTGTTAGTGCTGTGAGAGCTAATCTCATCCAGGCTGTTTTGCTGATTAACTTCGAAAATTTATTTGTTTTCCTGTTGTGTCAATTCAGAGAAGCTAATATATATATATAAAAATGCTGCATTCCTTTTTCCAAAACCAGGAACTAGATAAAACCCAGGAAGATCTGATAAAACACCAGACCAATATAAGTGAGCTGAAACGGACATTCTTAGAAACCACTAGAGATATCTCAGGGACTAATGAATGGGAAAAGAGACTTTCAACATCACCAGTCCGGCTTGCTGCAAGACATGAAGAAGCCCCTATGATTGAACCACTTGTGCCTGACGAGGTGAGTGCTTATCTGCCTGTTTTTCAAGACCCTCTACTCCAACAACCTTCTCATGGATTTTAATGATAGACATCTTATCCTTTAGACCAAAGAAGATAAACAAAAATCTGAAAAACGTATATTTTTACAGAAGGAAAGCATGACACATCTTGATTCTCAGGTAAAGAGGAAAATTTACATTTTATTATCGAAAGATGCTACATCTTCAAATGATAATTTGATAAATACATCACATTTCTTTTGGCAGTGCATTTTTAAAGGTTTGGTTAATATATCACAAAGGTTTCTGATTTAGGCTTGTTTTCAGATTTCTTTGCATTTTAGGTTCTCAGAGCTTAGAATCTCATCATTGATTCTCTGGACATCTGCATACATACATGTTTAAACATCTCAGTGAAAATAATAAGCAATATCAACTGCCTTTAGAATCCATTTTCATTGTAGCATTTTTTTAAAAAAAAATCAGATTTGCTTCTACTATTGTAGCAAATATATTTTCCAGATGTGTTTATGGTAAAGAAGCATGCTAATCAAAATACTGCTTGAATTTCTTCATTCTTACGTGTGCAATTTTCATTGTGCAGAATGAAATTCAGAAATGACAGCAAGAATCAAGTCTGTACATAAATATGTTTATATAGAAATAGGGTAGGATCCTGCAGGTGAATGTACTTCACTTATTCCTGTATAGCTTGATAGAATTCAGAAGATGCATTTTTGGCCTGAATGGAAATATTATGCAGACTGGAAATGCTAATAAACATTTCCAAGATTGTCTAGTGTATTTCCATGTATGCATTCAGGAAAGAAGGGGAAGAACAGTAGTAAGGCAATCCTACCTATAAACTTTTATAAATCATTTTTAAAATGAGGAGAAATGAGCTAAATAAAAAAGAATTCACCATTACCTCTACAAGGCATATGATTATACAGACAGCAAAATCTTGAGGTGCTTTTAGAAAAGCTGTATTTTCAATTATTCTATCTCAAATCTGGAATATTAGAGGGGATCCCAGTGTTTACTGTTTTCCACTTGTAATTCTATCTCTCTAATCACCTGCTTTTATCTCTTTTTAAACTAAATGTTAAGGAAAGTGGCAAGCTGCACCATGCATTTTGATTAGTAACATTATGGACTGTCACTCAGGAAGTACTATTAAATACATATTCTTAGAAGTATATGAAATTGATGGTTCAGCATATGCTTGCAATTGAATATTCAGTGTATAATGTGTTGATTATTTATATAAAGTTATAAAATGCATTATGTAGTGAACAATTGGATAAACACTGCTCTGTAACATTTGCAGTATTTTAGAGAGTACAAAATATTTTAATTTTAATAAGCAGAATGATTCGCCTTCATTCGTAAAATATTTTAAATTGTTTCAAGCACATAACTTCACAGAACTGGGCTTTAAGTATTCAGCTACATCTTCAGATGTTTTGGGAGTGTTTATTGCTCCAACAGTTCTATTTTGCACTTAAAACAACAGTGTTTTGTGTTGAAGAAAATTAAAAATTAAATGATTTTTACCCCCTAGCTAGCATTTTTTTAAAAATGTGTAAAAATATTAAGCTAGTATGGTGCCCTTTGCTGTATTATGTATTAAGCTTACTTGTCACAAGTTGAAATATTCATCTTGCCTTCTGGTTTATGAAAAGACTTTAGAAATGTGTTTGTTAATAAGGTAGTTACTGTAATCACTGAAAAGGTGTAATATTTTAGCTTCCTGGCATATAATAGAAGTAACCTCTTAGTTGTTCTAATTGAGTTTTTATATTTCAAATATAGGGCACTGAGGATTGGGTTATTGTAGACAAAGTACCCATTGAGGTAGTTGATGGTGAATCGAAAACCATTGTGACATACAAATTAATGACTATGAGCAGTAAAACTGGTGACATCCCACCAGAGTGTTTAAAGCACAGTATCACTGACATACAGAGCTTTGAGGACTTGGAAGGTGAATTGCTTTCAAAAGATGACAATAAACAGAAAATGTATACCTTAGGAAAATCCTATGATACTGTTTCTGGAAAAATTGTAACCATGACCACTAAAGTAAAAGAGGGAGAAAAAATGGTCCTGCCATCATTTCAAAACACAGAGATGGCAATGCCAGAATCTGTGAAAGTCATTCCTGTAGTAGCAGAATATGAAATTCTAGAACCAGTAACTGATGAGAAAGCCGGAAGATTATCTGATGCCAAAAGGAGGGTCTCTGAGTCCTTGGCACCAATTAAAGAAGCAGACTCCCGACTACAAAGTCCAGAAGAAGAAAATGTGCAGAAAATACGGAAGGCAGATGAAGATTTGCAGTTGCCTGAGATTCTGGGAAGTGTACAGACAGCCAAAGCTGAGAAATCGCTTGACAGTGAACAACAGAAAAGAGAGACTTTTGGTTGGAAAACTAAGCCTGAGAGGAAACATGGCAGAGAGCCACCTTTCACTATTGCTACTGCTCACTATGTCACTGAGTCATCAGCATCAAAAGTAGTGGTAACATACAACTTTGACCCAGTTTTACAATTAAAGCATGACTTTTTTTAGACGATTTCTGCACTACCCTGCCTCTTAGTCCTTTTGCTGCTTGGCCTTATTTTGACAACAGCCAACCCAGCTTTTTTATTATTTCTTCATGATTTAAATCAATTAACACAATACAAAGCTGACATTAGGCATTTAAACTAAAGATCAGTCTTACTGAAATGTAGTATGCTGCTATTGCTTGTTTTTGAAGAGAAAATAATGCTTTACAAGACCACCAGAACCCTAGTCCTAACCACTTGCTTGTGTAGATTACTACTTATATTCGGTACAGACTTGTGCTAATTTATTTTCCATTATTTTCTCTTTGTAACCCTGCCACATTTCCTCCTCTCCTTTGTCTTTGTGTCAATTAACATAAACTTTGTGTGTGTCTGTCTGTTTCGCTTTCTGTGTCCATATGCCTATGACTATATATTTCTCTGTCTGTTTAGACAAAACAACTCTCCGATGAAAAATCTTTGGATGGTTCTGGTATCTTCACATTAATAGAATCTGCAAGAAAACCAACTGAGTTCATAGGAGGGGTTACAACTACTTCACATAGCTGGGCACAGGTGGCCATCTGATTAATCTTTAGATTTTAATGATGGGTCATGGTATTATTTTATAGTAACATTGAGTTTACCTTTATTATTTTGCACATAAGTATCTTTAGGAACGGTATAGAAAACATTAATGCATATGCTGAGTACTTTTTCTTCCTAAAGTTGTACATTTAAACTTGAAGAAATTCAGAAATGGGAGGTAGTAGTCAGTTTGTTATTCTTGAGATAGAATTTAAGTGTATGAAAGATAAAATTGGATTTCATATTTATTAGCGATATGCAGATATCCAGATTTAAAGGGCAGAATATAATTTGGAACATGCAAAGATGTGAATGTACGTGTCAGGTATACTTAAGGTGGTTGCATCTTTTTTCCTGATCACATGACCATGCTACAGCGTGATCTAATTTGGTGTAAGGTACTTCTGAAGAATTTTGTATTTTAACAAGTAGTTGAAGCATGCCACGTGTAAATCCAAATCACATTTTGCCCTTCAAACTGAGGTCTCTTCAAAATCTTTATAACAGAAATCATATGGAATTTCTGAGCACTCGGATCACCTGTACAGAAAGTAAAAGCATGTAAAACAAACCCTCGGTCATGTTTGATGGTCTTTAATTGTAGATTTTACACATTAGCGTTTAATATTAACTTGCCTTTCCTGCAGCGAACAGAAACACAAACTGATCA
The DNA here is from genome assembly GCF_001527695.2 of Protobothrops mucrosquamatus. Classification (NCBI taxonomy): domain Eukaryota; kingdom Metazoa; phylum Chordata; class Lepidosauria; order Squamata; family Viperidae; genus Protobothrops; species Protobothrops mucrosquamatus. The sequence goes on from NW_015387097.1 coordinate 66,796, forward strand.
GGAAAAGAAAGCAGAGGAACAACAGCAGGAGGCCACCAAGAAGGTTGTGCAGGAATCTTTAATAGTCAAGGAGAAACATGTGATGAGTTTGCATGCAAGTGAGGATGCTGCTAAGTTGGCTGGCCTTCAGCTGGATGCTACAGCACAGACAATATCTCATGTGGCTTCTAGCATCAATGGGAAAGAGGGCTCTGCTATCACTGAGGGGGCTAAAGAGGAAAAAGCTGCAATCCAACAGGAAGAAACTGCTACTATTTCTCATGATCTACAAGAGGAGCAAAGTAAATCAGCCCATATTTTGAATACGCAAGAAAGCAAACCTCTTTTTGAGGTAATTAAACATGTCTGATTTGCTGATTCTGAACAAAAAGATAAACTACTGTATACTTCTTTAAGGAAGTTATGCAACGCATCTAACATTGTTACTGTGAGCAGTTTGTTTCTTAAGGCAGCTTCACATGCATTTGTTTTTCACTTGTATGGCTTGCAAGCTCAATTTGTCCTTTTCATTAATTGTCACTATTTGGTTTAGTATGAGATTTAAATGTGGCGACATGGCTACTATATAGTTAAGGCTAGCAGCCTAAATAATTGTAGTTACAGGTACAGCCAGGGCTTCCCTTGATGTGTGAATATAGACTTAATTTCTAACTTAGTATAAAATAGCACATAGTCCATCTAGAAGGCATGTGCATCCAAGACAGATGCAGAAATTCTCTTTCATAGTGATTTCTGCTGCTTCATTTTCTTCCATCTCTCCCAACTGGTATACATGCAGATGTTAAAACAAAGTTTGCCTTCCCCTTTAACTCCTGGGACTCTCTGCAGATCACATTGAACATTTTAAAAATTAACCAGGAAGCAACTCAATGCTTCTTCACAAGCATGGCATCTTGAGGTTTATTGCAACGTTCGTTTTTACATTTATTTTTTTCTTTTTATTTACTTTTTAGCATCATATGCACTCTTTAAGAAGCATTTTGGATTAAGTAATACAGCTTAATGCTGACACTAGAACATATTTTATCAGAGCAAAGAGTGAAGTATAATCTTTCATGGAAAAATCATTACTTGTTTCTTTATCTTATCTACTTTCAAATCTGAAAACACTTCCCAACTGGAATGTTCTAATTGTAAACTGCCATATATGCAATCTTTTCGTGACTTCAACCCTGTTTTAACTATTTAAAGGAAAATAAGCTTATGTAAATTTGGGCTACAGCAAAATAAATTTAAGTTTTAAATGAAAAAATATATATGCTATTTAAATATGTTCTCAATTTAGATCTAAATAATGGTAAAAATGCTGTTTATAAGCTTATGTACTTTTAAGATACTTCTTGTTAGGCAATTCATTTACATTTTACTCTGGATTACTAGAAAATTAAGCAATTTTAATGTGTCCTACGTTTACATTTCATTGGAACAGTCACCCATTGTGAAGACTGAGACAGTCAGTTTTGGCAGTGCTTCTACAGGTGCAGAGAAATTGGAAATTTCTGTGAAAGAAGTACCTGTTGTCCATACTGAAACAAAAACTATTACATATGAATCATCTGAGGTAAGGTACTAAAATAAAAAGATTGAAATAACATAAGCATATTCTATGAACAATAAAATTTGCACTCAAGCTAACAGATTGGTGACAAGGGCAACATATATAAAAAAATTAAACTTCATTTGGACTAAGAACCCTCTAATCTAATAATAGTTTAAGACCATTCCAATCTTATTGTACTCAAAAAAGAGATTTCGGTAATGTTGCAAAAAAAGTTTTGTTCTTATGATACAAACATTTTTAAAGACTGATTGAAAAAGTTTTTGGTATAATATTAAAATATTGAAATCATGAAAAATACCTTCATAATGAATTGAATTGACAGATAGTTGAAGAATAAAAGATGGATACAATATTGGTAGTATTTTTTTTCCATCTTGTTTTCAGTCCTAGACAAGCTGACAATTCCATCTGCACTTGACTATTGAAAGAAATGAACTATTTAAATTCTACTACATAGTAGAATATTTGCAACTTTATACAAATAATAACTCCAATCTTGAATGCATTTATCATTTCATATGATTTTTTCTTAGGTGGATTCTGGTGCTGATTCTGAACCAGGAGTTCTGATGAGTGCACAGACTATTACTTCTGAAACTACTAGTACTACAACTACTACACATATCACCAAAGTAGGTGTATCATAAATTTGTTTTATTCAATATAGGCATGGGTTTATTATTAAATATATAAATATCTGAGCTAAACAACTAAAGTAATCATTTGTTGACCATGGAATAGAAGCCGTAGTTAGGTATGCTTTTTATGGCTTAGTCTCTTTTTACGAATGTATTTTAATACTTTAAAATGCAATACAAAAAGAATAAATTAAAAATTGATCCAAAGTTCTTTATAAACTGATTCCAAATTTTAGGACTAAAATTCAACAGCACACTGACATCTTTAAGTTTTAACTCCATTATGTTAAAAACATTTAAACCATTACTTGGGCACATATCCAAATTGTATGCATTAATGCGCTTTTCAGGATATTGTATCTTCAGCATAAATAGATATCACTTTTTAAACATCCAGTGAACTATCTCTCCAATACATTCCCAAAAGTGTTGTTTACGATGCAGTTTCTATTTAACGTTATGAGAGAAAACATTATGGAAGAGAGATCAGAAGCTTGTTCCTATTGCACATGCATATTGCACATTTTCTCATTTGGTATTCTGGAAATTAAACAGCATATCAACCATATGTATTATTTAAATGTGGACTAACCATTCTGCATTTAGCAAGCTGCCTTTAAAAAGAAAAGCTGCCTTTAAAAAGAAAAGCATGGAACTTAGAGGCAAAAACATTCTAATTTCCCATAGGGGAAAAAAGCAGTAAACTTCCTTTGACAGTATCTTGAGGCCTTAGTTGCTTTTTTTCCCCCCTTTAAGACAGTGAAAGGAGGCATTTCAGAGACAAGAATTGAAAAGCGAATTGTGATAACGGGTGATGCAGACATTGACCATGATCAGGTATGACGTGTAAGCTTCTAAAATTGGCTCCCAATTAGTCTTATTTTTCTGTAAGTTTAAAAGTCTATTTTAGTATCAGCAGGTCTTTAAAATATATTACAATTCAGTTCAAATGTAAAATGTCTATTTTGAGTCACATTTCCTCATTTGGAAATTGTAAATTTAATCATGAATCTCTCTTCACCTTGCTACTGATCATGCATGTTCCACCTCCTTCTCCTTTCTGCCCTTCTGTGGTTTCCTTATGCTAGGCGCTGGCTCAGGCAATTAAAGAGGCCAAAGAGCAGCACCCTGACATGTCAGTGACCAAAGTAGTGGTACATAAAGAGACAGAAATCACACCAGAAGATGGGGAGGATTGACTACAGGTAAGAGGACTAGATTTTTTTTTCCAGGCACTCACAGACTGGCATGTGACAAAAATCATTCCTTCTCCCTGAACCCATCATTATTCCTTTCTATTTATTCTTTCTGGCATTTGTACTATGCTTTGTGCAAAAAAAAAAAAAGAATGATTTGGCTATTTAGATTAACTTTATGAAGTGGCTGGATGGAGTCACTGAAGCAGTAGGCACGAGCTTAAATGGACTCCAGAACATGGTAGAGGACAGGAAAGGGCTGGAGGAACGTTGTCCATGGGGTCACAATGGCTCAGACACAACTTTGCAACTAACAACAAATGGAGTAGAACATTTTCTTTCTTCATGTTAATGCCAGTTAGAGAAATAGGAGAAACCCATTTGCTTATGTCTGCTTGCTAGTTGCTATGCATTTTCCATGAAGTAGCTCTGTAGTTGACAATCCTGAAGATTGCTTATGCACAGTTTGTGGGCAAAAAAAGCATATTCTCTAATTGTAAAATACTGTTTTGCCTGAGAAAGCTTGCAAGTATGTTGAACTGAAATACCAGTATTTAAGTTTCAACTGCAAAGTTGTTTGTGGATAACCTTTTTTAAACTCTTCATTTTTCTAAGTTTCCTAATATGTTCTGGCAATTTTTATGATTGTTTCTTAAAAAGAGACAATGATATGCATTTTTTTGTTGCTGTGATTGAATAAAGGCATGCCGACAAATTCTTGCTAAATTAGCATTGTAGTGTTAAATGCAGTTACTATATGCATGTGCTAGAATATGTTTGGCATATTAACATGCTGTTGCAAGATTTAGTGACAATTGCATAGTCTACAAAAGCTGAATTTTGTGTGTAAAAATAGGAGATGGCTTTTACTTGGTTTGAATTTATAGTATAATCTTAATTTCAAACAAGTTTTCCTTATGTCCATATATATTATGTGTTACTTCATGAAACATTAGAATTTTCAAAAATCAGTTGCTGTAGCTTTAGCAATATGTGAGGAAGATGAAAAGAGAAGAAGGAACAAAGATGAGTCTACAAACAGAGCCTGAACAACAAATTAATGGAATTATTTATAGCAGAACATTTGGGAATGACAAGTATTTATGTAGCGTACATATAGCAGTTATTTTTATATGCCGTGTTACATGTGTTATTAACTTATATTGAATCAAGGCTTTTTCTACATGGCCAGTAATAACTACTTCGTTAGTTATTCCAAATATCAAATCTTTCCAGTGCATATACTTTATATCCTTTCATTACAGTTGTCAAAAATTGAATCTGGAACATTGTTTATAAATATAGATTTGTCATCAAGAGGCTCTCATTAAAAAGACCATCAATATAATTGTATAGATTTTCAGAAAATAGAGATCTGAACTCAACTTACTTTTATGATTCATTGCATCAGCCTTAAAGAGTTCTCTTGTATAGAAATATTTGTAATTCTTTTTGTGACTTTATTTACTATTTTAGATTTATTATTGATGGAATATAACTATACTCTCTCTACTGCAGGATTAGAGTAGCTTTCTATGAACTTCATCACTGGGAATATCAGAGCCTGTATGGAGTCTTGGTTCTAACCCAGCTGACTTGCATCTCTCCAGAGAAATTTTCAATGTGGAAGATTTTGATTTTAATTGCTAATTAAGGACACTGGCAGAAATTCCCCCAGTTACAGCAATTTGAATCAGCTTTAATAATCTAATAATTGCATGAAACAACAAATTACAAAAAAGCAGCATTTTTATTTTCCTAAATCAACTTTACATCTAAATGGCACGTTCATCAACAGTTAAAATAATTGTATTATGCTACACATAAAACAGCTCATGCCTTTACTATTATTGAGAGTCTAAACACAGTTTCTTGGGGTGCAAAGTTTTGTTTAGGGAAAATCAAGATCACATTACAATACTAGAAGCTGTACAGGTACTATATATATATGTTTTATTACATTAGATGTGCCAATAACATACTTTATTCAACAAATAACTTGAATCATATACTTGTTATAATTTGGTTTTATTCTTGTTCTATAAACAATGCTGAATCTCTAACCTTATTTAAATGCTCATAAAATATGCTTTGTTTATCTGATTTGGGACCCTTAATAGCTAATGATTTTTAGAATTGTTAAAGTTAGAAATCCTGCCGTCACTTTTCTAAAGTCTCAATCTATAAATTTGCATTGTGATTATTTTGAAGAAAATGTATATTTTCCTTAGCATCTCAGATATGTTCATCTTGAAAACATGATTTTTCAAAACCAAGTCCTGTCCACTCTCAGACAAAGAAGTTTCTTTTGCAAGTCTAGTCAGTGTTCCTTACTTAGGTCAGAGTTAAGCCTTAAACCGTACAGAACACTTAAAAAGCATTATTTCATTTTTATTATCACATCAATTTAAAAGGATCCAATGTTCTTTATGCTGTCAGTTTCATCACAATACATGGCGAATGTATGTTTCTGCATAGTAAAATAAAAGTGGTAAATGCATCTAAATTTGTACTGGTCTGTGTCTAAAAATGTTTTTGCTATACAGTATTTAAATGTTGCTACTATTTGTATAAAATCAAAGGCATTTAATATTTTAAAGAGATGTTCTTTCATACAGTTTCAATATGGTTTAGGTAGGTACAAATAGAAGGGCAAGGAAAACTGAAGGAAATTGTAAAAACTAATTTTGTCTGTTCAATTTTGTACATATAACTTCCCTTTGATTTCTTCTGTATTATAAATCTATGTAATGTGTTTCATGTAAGTTTAATAAGGACCATGATTAACTAAATATTTTTGAGCATTAGCTTTAAAAAATAGTTTTGTATTTTATTTTCTAAATCTAGCCAGAATGCTCCAAATGCTATATTGGAAGAATTCAATATGTGTTTTGTGATCAACCAGTGAAATGCTGAAGTACTGTGCCTTTGATGTTTGAATTTAGTTGCTCATTCACAATTCAGGCATGATACCTTTCACTGAAGAGAAGATGTAATAAACTTCATTTAATAGGCTTTGAAATAATGGAGTATCTAAAATGTTATTTTTGTCAATAATAACAGTATACATGCTATTCAGCTCAAGGCTATTTAGAATAGAATAGGATAAGTATTTTGAAATAAAAAAGAGAGAATCTATAGAGAAAACATATAGAGTCTTTTGCATGTATGGAGCCACATGTCCAGTTTATATATTCAGTGCCTCCCACCTATTATATTATTAAAAAACAAATGAAAAGAATTTTAGTGGCTATAAATCATAACCTTTCACTCACACTATATTCTTACTCTAGAAGCTTTCAATTATGACAGATAAGTTGCTTTATTGTAAGTACAATCAAAGCCATATAGTCAAAAGATCAGTGCATTGCAGAACACAAAAACGAACCATAATTATAGTATCTATTTTCTCCAGAGTTTAAATTCTAGGCCCCTTCTGTTTGTATTAATGGAAATGAGGCCATTCTCTTCTTAGCCTTGATAGTGGGAGATATATAATTATATTCCCCTCAGAGAACCACTCAGGTGCTTATCTTAATAGCTTCAGCCTTAAAAGTAACCACTGTAGGTGCATTGCTGTAATAATCTGAAGAAGTGATTTTAAAAAGGCCAGACTGTTATAAACATTGTGGGTATTTTTACCATTCAGAAAATTGGCATATCTTCATAGAGCTTACCAAGTCAAGTTAAAATGTGCTTCCATTTGGCATGTTAGTAGTTTTGGCCATGTTCATGATACTTAATATATTGGAATTTGTTCTGTTACTATTTTGTATTTACTTTACTTTACCTCAAACAACTTTGGTTTGGTTAAATGTGATATTTTTCAAGAGTCCCGGTGGCACAGTGGTTATAATGCAGTATTGCAGGCAAACACTGCCCACAGCCTGGAGTTCAATCCTGACGGAGGGCTCAAAGTTGACTTAGCCTTCCATTCTTCCAAAGACAGTAAAATGAGAATTCATAGACCAGGGGTGTCAAACTGCCAGTCCACAGGCCGGATGCTTCATGCCGAAACCACGCCCACTCCATTGCCGGCAATGGAAAAAAAGTCACGACACGTCATGTAATGTTGCGAGTTTGATACCCTTGTCATAAACTGTTGGGCGCAATATGCTGATACTGTAAACGGCCCAGAGAGAGCTGTAAAACACTATGGGCAGTATATAAGTCTAAGTCAGGGGTCTTCAAACTTGTCCCTTTTATGACTTGTGGACTTCAACTCCCAGAATTCCTCAACCAGCATGTCTGGCTGAGGAATTCTGGGAGTTGACGTCCATAAGTCATAAAAGGGGCAAGTTTTAAGACCCCTGATCTAAGTGCTATTGCTACTGCTGAAACTTTTAATAGTTATTTTTCATAATACATGGATTACTCATGTCTTTAAAATTAGTAAAAAAAATAATTGATACTTAGTTCATTCCGCACATTCTCCAAAAGTTTCAATATGTCATTTTTAAAGATCTAGCTATATATATTTAATGACATAATTGTAAACATTTTACAAAGGATCAAATTCTACTTAACACAATTCACAAGAAAAGCCCATTTTAATAGATTTGAGAGTATCCATTATTCTCAAAAGCCTTTAAATCAAAGAATAAGTCATTTGGATGTTATTTAAATTAAACAATTTGTATTGGAGTTTACTCTATTGTGTCCAAAGCTTATTTAGTCAAAGTATTATAAATTAAGGTTTCGCTGTACTTGTAAGTAAACAAGCAAATAATTGTGTTTTATTAAAATTATTGCTATAAACCCATAAATATCCCTCTTTGAAGATACTAGGAGTTATCCTACCCGACATACTATTATAATTTTGGGTTCAATGCTCATCTAATCATTTTTAATTTTTTCTTGCTTTGGGCTTCATATTTGTGCATGATGTTCACTCTTTGCAGCACAGTCATCTTATTTTCCACAATCAAAAATCAATCTCTTTATCCTAATCTACTTGTAGTATATTGAAATAAAGTACCCAAATATACACCAGGATCTTTGTTATTAGTATTGCCATAATAAAATAAGGACTTTGATAAAGAGAAAAAAAGTGTTTTTCAAATAATAAAGGTGTTGTCTTTTGAATTTGGAATAAAGGAGCTCTACCTGAAGCTTTGTGTCTGAGTGTTGAAATATTCCTTCCATTCTAAGAACAAAAACTCTTTAAAAAACATTTCAAGGAACGTCAATATAGCTGCAGTCCCTTATTTCTCTCTTCAAGGCCTCAGTAATAGTGGTAGTTCATGTTGTATACTGCTAAAACTCAAATTGAAAAAATAGGCCTAAGCACTAAAATTTTTAAACAATTTTAAAACAATAAAAGTCTTCATAGAACACATTAAGTTGAAAAAAAGTATTCAGATAACCATTAGTTAGTAACAGATTCACAAAAGGAGAGGTCTTTTCTATTTGTGTAAATAAAATCTAGTTTGGTCAGCCAAATGTAGGGGAAACAGATCAATAACCTAATATTCCATTCAATATCTAAATTGTTTAATTCTTAAAAGTTTCATTTTTAAAAAAAATAAAAAATAAAAGTCTTGACTTTCTGAATACCTCAGGGTAGTTTCTGTAGGATCAATTTGTTCTTTCCTGATATTTTTGCTTGGCCCTAAGGAGTGGCTGAAGGCTAGGTTAAAGAATGAAAGGGTTTGGTGTTGTTTTTTGATTATATAAGTGATAATGTTACGAGATGTGAAGTACACATGCACTCTGGTTAAGCTGAAACAAGGATGAAAAATAGTTCAATCAAATACTCCAAACTAGTCCAATTACAGTACTTGGGAGAATTGGAAGATTGATTGCTACTGCTTGAAACAGGCAAGGATGTTTTCATATTCAGAACAAAATCCTGAAATTTGTTTTGTACCTGGAACACTCAACCCATATAACAAGCTTTATTTAATTTAAAATATGCTGAAGAAAGGCTACCTTGAAGTGACTGGAGCAGTTAATTGCTAAATTATACCAGCAAAATGCATATCCAAGATTGGTCTTTCCAGAAACTAGAAATCATGGTTCATATAATAAAGTTATAGCCACATTAGTAATTTTGCAAGGCAAGAAACAGTATCGTTATGACTGTTAAGTGTTGCAACAGATATACTGAAAGACTATAATTCTAACTACATGATTAAGAAATATGCTATAATGAACATAAACACTTAAAATGTATCCAACTGCTGTACTATATATGGAACACTTTCCTTCAAAGGGATGAACATGATAAGAATGCTAGGAAAAGCAAATTAACTGGTTTAGAAAAACCAAATGGTTTTCTCTACTAGAATAAGCATAAAATGCAGAATGACAATTCAGTGTTGGTGAATTTGCTTTTTGTTGGAAGGGTTGCAAATACTGTGGAAGAAAAAAATAAAAAGTTATTGCCTATTTGCAACAATTGCATTTTGTCTGTTTTTTGTTGGTATAGAGTCCACACCATACAAAGTAACTAAAACAAGATCAACCTTGTTTGAAGTCATTATACATAGCAGTATACAGGGTGTAATATTTATAGAGGAATCCTAATTTCAGAAAAATCAACTTCAGTTGTGCTTCATTAAGATAAAAAGATGACAGTGCCATTGTTAAAGGGGAATTTGGTAGAATTACTGAATATGTAAACACATAGATGCTATAGCAAGGAAGACCCGGCAACCTATGGAAAAAAAATTCTGCCTTACAGAAAGAATTGTTTTCATTGCACAAATCCCATATATAGTTGCACATTATACATCTGAATGCCTTTTTGTTTGCTGGCAAGCACTCTTAGACCCGTGGTGGCGAACCTATGGCATGCAGGGCACACGTGGCATCACCCCAGTCCTAGGCCTTCAGCTGGGCTGGGTTTTATAAAACCTTCATTTTAGGCCTCCGCTGCCATGTGCAAAAAAAAAAAAAAGTTCAATCAATCAACCAATTTCAACTTCTCGTGGGAAAAAAAAGATCTCACAAAGTTGGGATTGATTGATTGAATTTTTTAGTCCCACCCAGTCTGCCGTTACCACCGCAGCCATGCCCACCCAGTGGTCCACGCCCACCCGGCACCCGACAATACATAAGTGGGTTTTGGGTTGCAGTTTGGACACTCGGTCTCTAAAAGGTTTGCCATCACTGCTCTAGACAATAGTGGCCCCCCAAAAAAGTTTTCGTACATGGTTTCTACCAGAATTCCAGAGATTGTCCCAAACATGTTTTTTCAAAAGGCAACTGGACTTTGTTTTTTCCTTGAAGATGTTTCTCTTCTCATTCAAGAAGCTTCATCAGTTCTGATTGAATGGTGGGGAATGGGAGGATTTATATTCTTCTATATCTTCCCATTCCCCACCATTCAGTCATAACTGAAGAAGCTTCTTGATTGAGTAGCAAAACATTTTCAAGAAAAAAAACGAAGAAAGTCCAGTTACCTTTTGAAAAGCACCTTTGGGAAAACCATGACCTGGATGACTGAGAATCTCCATAGACATTCTTAATTATTTGCACTTCTAGAATGTTGATTTTCCAGCAGGTCAACAGTATCACCTGATTGTGTTCCCTGAGGATTCAAATTTGTATTTTTTTTCTCTGAAGAGAATATAGATATTAAATTAAACCCTGTAGGTTCATGAATTCTGAAAATTATATGAAACAGTCATGTTGGTATGACTAGAATTCCTGTCAAAACCCTCAGTACTCAGAAATAACCTATATCAGTGATGGCAAACCTTTTAGAGACCGAGTGCCCAAAAACTGGCCCTGCCCCTGCTCCACCCCCTGCCCTGCCCCCACTCTGTCCCCCATCCCCCACTTCGCCTGCCCGCACTCCCCCATCCCCCACTCACCGCCTCCAGGGCCCACCGCAGATCGCCCAGGCAGCCCAGCAGTGCTACGGTGGTCACGCCCTCTGCCCGCGCCCCGCAGCATCAACTGCATGATGGGGTGTGAGGGCAGAGTCTTGTCTACGCTGCCTGGCTGCCATGTCCTTGGCTGTGCTGCTCCGTGTGGGCCACGCTTGGGGGCGACTCTCCTTCAGGGGGGCTGCTGGAAAGGGGGTTGCGGGGGGAGGCGAGGCTGGGGCAGCGGCACGTGTGCCCACAGAAAGGGCTCCGAGTGCCGCCTCTGGCACCCGTGCCATAGGTTCGCCACCACTGACCTATATAGTTGATACAATTACATTCCCAATACCCAGATCATATTTTGGTAAAAACTAATAAAGTAACTTATGATAATCTAGAGTGTTGATTACTGTAGTCACAGCTGTGGTGACAAAGATCTAACAGAATTCCCAAGGTACACAATAGAGAAAACATGGATTGCAATATCCAGATCAGTGAAGAAACTCAAAGAATAATGCTTTTGAAAGCATCTGGGTTAAAATAACACTAGTATTATTGCTAACATCTGCTTTTGATAAAAAATGTGAATGTTTTCCAAAAGCAAACTACAAATATGTCAAAAATACAGGAGTTAGTAATGATCAGAAATTTTAAATAATTTAAATAAACTTCCTGCCCTTTCTTGTTGAGAATTTTCTCCATCAGCTATCCTTAATTTGATTTTAACCAGTAAGGACAGTAGATGAAACAGAAATAGAGGGAACTATGGAGGAAGCTGTGTATATACAGCTGGATTTCTTGATAGGGAATCCAAAGCTGAGTACCGTTGAACTTTGGACTTCATTTAAAGCAATGATTCCATGGCAGTGGTAGGTAATGGGAAGAGAAATCTAAGATGGGTAGGATTTAATTTAAAAATGAGATACTAAAAGTTCAATGGCAAATTATCCAATGGAAAAAATGGTATACAGCAGAAGCCAATCTGGCTACACAAAATTCTTAAATGAAATGCTCAACATATGAATGAGATGAAAAGTGGGATAGTTCACCAAAGAAAGAATGCAGGATTCTCTAGATTTGGAGAGAGTGTCATGAAAACTAAAGTTCAACAAAGGATGCTAAAAACAACAAAGAGGAAAAGAAAATATATAATATATGCTACAGCACAGGAAAAGTGCAGAAGGGTAGCAATGAATAAAGATGAGACTACTTTTTGCATTCTTTTGTTCAGTACCATAAAATGCTGCTTGAAGGAGTAGGACTGCAGCTCGGCCATATGAAAAAACATATACCTGCTGCCCATGATTAACTTAAATCTCCAGGATTAGATGCATCCTGTCCAAATGAAGAGGAAGCTGGACAGCCATATTGATATGGGCAAGAGAGTTGTACAAATTCTTTCTTTTCATTTTAGGTTTAGAAATCTTACTTAGGATATTACACCTAATCTTATTTTTAGGTATTATATCTTGTTTTTTTTCTCCTGTTCAATTGTGTCTGATTCTGGGAGAATGTCGTAGAAGTCCTTCAGTTTTTTTGGCAAGAACTTTCAGAAGAGCCATTGCCTGTTTCATATGACAGAGAGAAAGTGATTAGTCCATGATCATCCCACTGGCTTTGTGCCTATGTGAGATTAGAACAGTTCCCCCAGTTTCCAGCCTAATGCCTTAATCACTATACCACACTGGCTTTCATATATTACTTACACTTTATTTTTCTTTTGTGCAAGAGAATCACTGACAGAAAAATAAAGCCATGACTGATAAGATTTCAGTCAACTGTTACCAATTTTATGTGTTTGCGTCATAGAATTAATTAAAGATAGCCTCATAGAATTAATTTTGCACAACTTTCTAAACAAATTTTGCATGACATATTGAACTGCAAACTAAACACAGTTTAGTTTAACATAATTGTATCAGATAAACCAAACTTCTGTGGTCAATTCATGTTTCAGCAGGCAGGACTGGCCTAGGGGGTATTTTAATTGGTTTTAACAAAATTTTAATAGAGCGGCCAATTCAAATATTTATTTTTAATTATTTTAGATTTGTATTTGGTATTATGTGGGATTGTTTTAAACTGGCTGTAAGCCGCCCTGAGTCCTCCGGGAGAAGGGCGGGGTATAAATGAAATAAATAAATAAATAAATAAACACAGTGGGGAAAGAAAGAAACAAAATACAAGACCAGTCACAAAACACACACTGCCATACATCAAAGCATTTCAGAAGCTGTAGAACACAGCTTCCGAGATCTGCAAGTGGGCATCGCACACTGCCCAGAGGCTACCATAGGAAGACAAATTATGCATTGCAAAGATAGCCCTTAGGTGAGATATATTTCCAATGTAATCTACCAAATCCTCTGCATGGATTGCCCCTGTGACTATATAGGTCAGACAGGGAGGAAGCTAACCACCAGTTTGCAAGAACACAAGCGAGCGGTAAGATGAGGAGACCAGAACTCATTGGTAGCCTCACACTGCAGTGAACAAGGACACATATTTACTTTTGCAGCTACTAAGATTGTTGGAAGAGCAGACACAAAAACAGCCAGGGAAGTGATTGAAGCCTGGGAAACAGGTCCCTCGTCATTCAACCAGAATACTGATTTACTAGTACTATCAAGCACTTAGAAGGCAGCAAATGACAGCTAATGACTTAAAAGCCAGCCATCAACACACCCCAATCAACATCTAAAAAGCCACTTACAACAGGCACTATAAATACCACACAGAGAAGAGCACACACCCTGCTAGAGAGAAGTGCCCTGAAGATGGGCTCCAATACAAGTCCGAAAGCTTGGAAGACAAAATCTCTGATACCAGTGACTGACCCAGATTGGATCCTGCAACATTATCCTGGGACGAGTATATTCGCCTTCATTCGTCAACTCATTATCTTTAGTTATTTATAATCAGTGCTTTTTTTGTTAAAAAAAAAAAAAAAGTGCCGGAACTCACACATGTCATACAACCCACCTTGCCTACCCTACAAGGTTCCATCCCAAAAAGGTGCCGGAACTCCGTTCTGGGTGTTCTATGACAAAAAAAAAGCCCTGTTTATAATCACTTCTAGGATAATAATTTTCCCAGAATGGCTTAATGTAAACTATTTGACTAAACCATGACTATAATTAATCAATATAAATTCAAAGCGCCTGAAGGTAGGACAAGAAGCAATGGATGGAAACTAATCAAGGAGAGAAGCAACCTAGAACTAAGGAGAAACTTCCTGACAGTGAGAACAATTAACCAGTGGAACAACCTGCCTCCAGAAGCGGTGAATGCTCCAACACTGGAAGTTTTTAAGAAGAGACTGGACAGCCATTTGTCCGAAATGATATAGGGTTTCCTGCCTGAGCAGGAGGTTGGACTAGATGACCTCCGAGGTCCCTTCCAACTTTATCATTATCATTATCATTATTATTATTATTATATATTAAAAAAATAATGTATAAAGACCTCAAGCACCTGTCAGCCAGGGCAGTAGTGACAATGCCTGTTTGAGAAGGGACACAGTTCCTCGCCTTCTTTCCTTTAATCAGAACCCCCCCTCCCCCGCCAATATCAGTTTATGAATCAGGGTGTCACGGAGAGCCAGAACCCTGGATAGCAAAGTTAGCCATCAGCAAGCAAACCTATTGGCCGAACATGGCTCTTTTCACTAGAAAGCCTCTGTCCCAGACCCATCTTCTCAGCGCCGGCCCCATCTTGGGTGGAGAACCTCTTACCTCAACCGGGAGAGGGAATGTGGGGGGGGATAAAGAAATAAATGGGGGGGGGGGATTTAATAAATAAAAAAATAAATTTAATAAATAAAAAATAAAAATATTATGGGCAGGACAGTCACTATTTCAGCCTCAGCATTTCCCATTATTTTTGTTCCCAGCGTGGAAATGGAATATTCCGGTCCTTCAAATTAGCAACGACACGGAACAGCACGCGCAGCTTGAAGGAAGGTGGAAACTGTCCCTTTTCATTTTTTTTTATTATTCGTAAAATGTAACTGATACGTAATTGGGATCTAAGCGTCCGTCAGAAAGAAATTCTTTCTCGGCAAGTAATTTAATGCGTGGAAAGACGAGCCAAGGAGATGCCTCCTTCCGCGGCAGCAGAACGAAAGCAGCTAATCCGGAATCCACAGTCCTGCCGACCGCTTCCATCTCGCGCGCGGCCCCGACCGCAGCGACCAAGAGCCAGAAGCGGCTTCAGCCGAGGACGCGCGAGCCCGGGAAGAGCGGCAGAGCAATGCAGGCGCGCCTTCCTCCTCCTCCCCTTCCAACAGCCGACGTCGCCGCCGCCGCCGAGCTCCTTCGCCTCTTTAGAAAGATCCCCGCAGTGCCCGCCCTTTCCCCGCGGGGGGCGCGCCCTGCTCGCATCGCGCATGCACGTTCCCGCCTCCGGCGCGCCTCGCGCGTGCGCGCGCAGGAAAACTGAATGCTCGTGCAGGAAGCGGCGGTAACGGCTGGAGACGCGCGCCATTCCCCCTACGTCCCCCCCATCCCCAAATCCTTGCTCGGACCAAGCACTCCCGCCACCATAACCCAACCTCCCCCCGCTTCCCGGAGCCTCCGCGCGAAGCGCAGCCCGGCAGGTAAGTCGGACGAGCATCTGCGCGCGCACTCGAGGCTCGACTGCTGCAGCAGAACCCGGAGGGAGGCGGGGAGGTGCACTGGAGAGGTTCCGTCGCGCGCCGCCCCTCGCTGCTCTTCCTGCGCGCGCCGTTGGGTCTCGGGCCTGGAAGGCTGCCTCGGCGCTACTGGAACCGCCGCCGTCTCCTTTACCGGAGCAGGAGGATGCCGGAGATGGCGCAGTCCCGTGCAGCGCGGCGGCAGGCAAAGGCTCGCTCCGCGGTAAATGAATGCTTGCAGTCCGGCAGCGCCGCCCATTCGTTAACGCTGGGGAGCGCGAGCGAGGGAGCGAGCTCTTCCGCGGGATTTAGCGGCTGGGGGAGGGGGGTGGAATGGAAGGCTGTTTTTTTTTTTTCTTCGCTCCCGCGCGCGCGGGCCTTCCTGAACTCCGCCTCCTCGGTGAAGGGAGGGGATGGGGGAGTCGCGCGTGAGGGATCTGTGTGCACTTCGCTTAGCTGCAGCCCCGTCTCAGCGGGGCACAGTCGTAAGGCCTTTTGCACGGGCACTAGCACGCATGCACCGACCGTGCACGTTTCTTACATGGTTACTCGCACGGAGCCGCCAGTGTTACTTTTTTTTTCCCCCCCTACAAAACGTGCACGTTAGAATTCCATGCTCTTTTCTACATATAGCGAAAGATCGCCATAGGCTCAGTATGAAAAAAAAAAAAAACTGACTTGGAAATTGGTGTCGTTTTGGTGGTAGTCGTTTTGATTTCCCCATAAGACTTCAGACCATTTATGTCAAGAGATTTTGTTCGTTCGTTTTATTAGTGCTTATACTAGTCGTTACAAGAAAAGCTTTCTTTAAAAACATCACTGTTAACTTAGATCGGATCCGAAAGCTAATTAGCAAATTTCAGGAGTCATCCATAAAGTCGAATATATTTAATGTGTTCTGAGAAGATAATGTTTTGGAATTCAGTGTTGAAACGTAATTCCAATTTTATCTTACAATAAGCTTTAGGACTTGCTTTTTGATTGATATATGCATAGAATTGTTCTATTATTCTTAGTTTAGTTCTTTTGGCTTCACAAATTAAAAAAAAATAAATCTCTGGATTATCTGTTTCCATGGTGAATTTGTTATCAGGAAAGACAGTTTAGAAAATAATACTTCCTAACACTGTTTTAGAAAACAAAATATTATTATTATTATTATTATTTTAATCTTTTTTAATATAGTACATATTCAGCAGACTGTCATTTTTATATACTATGGATCTACATTCTATACAATATATACACTATGTACATTCGATCTAACCCACAATAACCTAATTTACACAATAACCTTATGTATATTTCCAATTTTTATTTCTATTGTCTATCCAATTATACCAATTTTCCCAAACCGCATAAAATTCCGAATCATCTTTTTCTTTTAATTCTAAGGTGAGTTAGAAAACAAAATATTAATTATTGAGGAAATCCCCATGTACCTTCTAGATTTATCAAGAAGTTAGCTAAAGGATGATAGAATTCATATGTCCCCTAAAATTAAAGAAAATGTTATGCATGGCATTCTCTGTTTCCAGAACATTCAGTGGTAACATTCTGTCTAGGCATTCAGAATGCACAATAAAAGGACCTGCATATTGTACAGTCTTCATGAATTCTTGAGTGACTAGAGGCCCAATCAAGATTTTATCTCTCATGATGAATCTCTGTGAGCATAGAATCCTTTTTGTATGCACTAAAGGCACAAAAAAGTATCTGACTCAACTTCCAGTAAAGAAAAATAGCATATCATTGTATGCCCTTTTATGTTCTTTAGTTGTTTTGCATATTCTGAAGCTTGTTCACTGCTCCAAGCAAAAGTGAAATCAGAGAACTGGTTCTCTCCCCCCCCAGCAAAAAAATACAGCATTGAACCAGTTGGTTTTCAATCCATTATTATAGTCCAGATTTATTTATAGAGTAAACTGCATGTCTGTACATGAATTTTAGTCAATTCTTGCTCATAATAGCAACCACTGTTTTATACTGGATGTCTGAATAGGAAACTTGTATATGTGAACCAGGATGGTTCTTGATTTACAAATCCTAATTTAGAATAATAGTAATTGGATTATCAGATAAGCTAGGATCAATACTTTTAGATGAGAAATTCTGGAGTATGTAGGAAAGAGCAAAAATGTGAATGCAAAAAGTGCCAAACATAGCTTTCTGTTAACCAGGATCCTACTTTATGACTTTTATAGGCCTGGCTATTGGTTAACTATTGTGCTAATATGAATAGGCCAATCCTAAACTCTTAAAGGAAAAAAAGCTTTGGAGGCAATTAAATTCATCGAAGAAAAGTGTTTGGTAAAAAATGTTGAAAAACTGAGCAACTTTCAGTCCCTTTGTGAGATCACACTGTTGATCAGTTTCTTGCTTTAGACAAATGTGTGGATGATTGCAAGCACCTGTGTCTAATTGGTAATAAAAAATGCACTTATTTTTCTAATTCAAAAGGAATTTCCAATTGCTGACAGTCCTCCACAACAGATTAAAGTGCTGTGGATAACATCACCTGGAGCAGTAAGGGAGATGTTTATTTTGCATTTTGGGAGAAAATACAATGAAAAGATATTCAAAGTATTTATGAGGGAAAATATCTGCCCAAGATGACCCCTGTGCTAATGACACTAAGTAGCATTAGCACAGAGAAATAAATAACTTGCTTTGAAACTGTGAAATAAATAGAATCTAAAACCACAGCTTTAGCAAAAGTGCTGTGATTAATTTTTATTTTCTAACTCTGTGCAATATATCAACTTTTGTTAGGTGGCTATCAGTAAAATTAGAATAAAAGTGTTGTACAATAATAGAAAGAATATCGACTCAACATAAGATAATTTCTGTTGTATTTTCTACCAGTTTGCCACATCCATTAAATGAATCACTACAGAATCACTAAAAGATGGTGTTAAATTTAGAGAAGCCACAAGAAATCTGGAGAGGAGGTTCCATTCAGAAAACAATCATGTGGACCATAACCAGCAACAAAAGTTGCGAGTCTTTCAAGTTTCCTTTCTTGCTACACCTTTGTCCTTTTCCTGGGTAGGTCATTGTGTTTCCAGACAATGTATAGGCCTGTAATTGCCCATTATTATTTTGTTGTTAAAAACCAAAACTTATAGGCCTCAGACACGTCTTTCAGAAGAAAGATTAAACTTAACTCATTTTACAGTTAAAATGCTTTTTGAAAAATGTACTGTCAATGGTACAAAAAATCTGGTGGGAGCATTTCCACCATTTGGGATACCTTAAGTTTGGGAAATAGGCTTTGGATCCAGGGATTCTAATTCCTGCCCAGTCTTCCCAGTCATAAACGTATTGTGTGACCCTGAGCTAGTGATCTAACATAACTCACAGGATTTATGAGGGTGAATTTTTTTCATAGATTTGTTATTGTTTTCTTTTTCAGGTGCAGGGAGCCCAGGATAAGAATCTGCTTTCAAAACATTGCTCAGATACTAAGGAAAGATTTTTCCTTGTTCATGGTATATTCTTTGTTTACATTTCCTTTTTTGTCTCAGTAAACCATTTTATTCTCTAGTTATTATAAATAATTATGAGGAATAAAGGGGAAATCTTGGTCTTGTGTATATGCTTTCCTTTTACTTAATGGTTTCTGCTTTATCTCCTGGTTAAATACAGTTTTTCTCTCTGTATTAGTTTTTTTCAAATATGTTTTGTTTTGTTTTGGGATTTTTTTTGCTTTAGCTCAGATGAAAGAAGGAATAATATATTCTGGTTGAACCTGATAAAAGAGAACTCTGGTCAAAGGCTGTAATATTTATATTATTTATAAGATTGGACAACCATTTGTCTGAAATGGTATACAGTTTCCTGCCTAAGCAGGAGGTTAGACTATACCTCCAAGTCTCTTCCAACTTTGTTATTCTATTCTATTCTATTCAGATCTGTAGTTAATTAGAGAAAAATACACTTTTTCTCATGAAATGTATACAGTAATGGGTAATCCACTTTGCATCCATAGCTCCTTTGAAGCTTTCTCATTTACTTTAAAATGTTCATCAGCTTAATATACATTCAAATGTGAATATTTTTTTAATAATACCTTGATTTTCTTAGAGTAACTTAAATAACTTTGTTTTTTCTAGGAGTTTTTCATCAGTATGTCTGAAACCATTAAATATAATGACGACGATCACAAAACTGTGTTTCTGAAAACATTAAATGAGCAACGATTGGAAGGAGAATTTTGTGACATAGCTATTGTTGTAGAAGATGTAAAATTCAGGGCACACAGGTGTGTTCTAGCTGCTTGTAGTACCTATTTTAAAAAACTTTTCAAAAAACTGGAAGTTGACAGCTCATCTGTAATTGAAATAGATTTCCTTCGATCTGATATATTTGAGGAAGTGCTCAATTATATGTACACAGCCAAGATTTCGGTTAAGAAAGAAGACGTCAATTTAATGATGTCATCTGGTCAGATTCTTGGTATTAGATTTTTGGATAAACTTTGTTCTCAAAAACGGGATGTATCAAGCCCAGAAGACAATTCACAATCAAAGAATAAGTATTGTCTTAAAATAAATAGACCAATTGGGGAGTCTAATGATAACCAAGACGATGAGGTTGAAGAAATTGGTGATCATGATGATAGTCCATCAGATATGACAATGGAAGGAACTCCTCCTAGTCAAGAGGATGGTAAATCGCCAACTGCTACCTTAAGAGTTCAGGAAGCAATTCTGAAGGAGCTAGGGAGTGAAGAGGTTCGAAAAGTGAACTGCTATGGTCAAGAAGTAGAGTCTATAGAGTCTGCTGAAACTAAAGAATTAGGATCACAGACTCCTCAGGCTCTAGCATTTAATGATGGCATAAGTGAAGTAAAGGATGAACAGACACCAGCATGGACAACAGCAGCTGGAGACATGAAATTTGAGTATTTGCTTTATGGTCACAGGGAACAAATTGCATGTCCAGCATGTGGCAAAACATTTTCTGATGAAGCACGATTGAGAAAACATGAAAAGCTCCATACAGCGGATAGGCCCTTTGTTTGCGAAATGTGCACTAAAGGCTTCACAACTCAAGCCCACTTGAAAGAGCATCTAAAGATCCACACAGGCTACAAGCCATATAGCTGTGAAGTATGTGGAAAGTCTTTTATTCGTGCACCAGACCTAAAAAAGCACGAGAGGGTTCACAGTAATGAAAGACCATTTGCGTGTCACATGTGTGACAAAGCTTTTAAGCATAAGTCCCACCTGAAAGATCATGAAAGAAGACATAGAGGGGAGAAACCTTTTGTCTGCAGCTCTTGTACTAAAGCATTTGCCAAAGCATCTGATTTAAAGAGACATGAGAACAATATGCACAGTGAAAGGAAGCAAGTAACCACAGCCAGTGCCCTCCAAAGTGAAACTGAACAATTACAGGCAGCTGCCATGGCTGCTGAGGCAGAACAGCAACTTGAAACTATAGCTTGTAGCTAAAAACAGGAGGGGCCATATGCTGAAATATGTTTGGATCGAAAAACTCACTACTGAGCAAAGTATTTTTAGTGTGATTTAGAAAGTAGAAATATAGTTGCAGTATGCAGGAAAAAACTCATATCAAGCATGGATAAGACCTTAATCAAGGCATCCGTCCAGTTGGATATAATTTTTTTAGAAGTCAGACTCTAGCTGTGTTTTATTCCTCTCTTTAAAGTGCTGGGTTTCAATGCATGCCTTGCCCCATTGGAATAAACTCTGCATGTGGAATGGAAGATGTTACACTCCGATGCTCAGTGAAATTAAGACTAAGTATTTGGACTTAAGCTACTTTTTTGTTTCATTGAATCCAGTTGCTTGGCACTTAATGTTTTTTATGATTTAGGAAGATCCTAAATTAGAAATTGTCAGCAATGGTAGGAAATTATAGGATGAGTTGCCAACTCGAAAATAACTACCTGTTAGAGATTCATTGCACTGCAAGTGCTATGTAGCTAAGCCTCATGAATTTCAGTAGAAAGTAGTACCATCTGAGTAAAGCAAGATTAGATTAATTCAAAATCTGTTGATTTCTTGGCCTACAAATTGTGCTGTTAGCAAACAGTTTAATAAATTATGTCTGCTATAACAGGTTTTTTTTAAAAAAATATGGGAAATTATGAGTTGGACTGAGTGCAAGAATTAATTTGAGGGGGTGAATGTATTAATTTCCAATGTTCTAATCAAAAGTAATGAAAATGTGATTAGGTTTCATATTGTATTTATTAGTTTGCAATTGTGTAGCTCCAGTTTAATCTATTGTCATTGTTAATACAAGGTGTATGAGCAGTAGAAGCTGTTGTGCTTCCCCCCCCCTTAAACTGGGTGGCAGTGGAGCTGCATGGAGCTCCTCATCAACAGATTATGATTTCAGATTTCAGAAGCAAAATGGCCAACTTTAAGTAGGGTGATTTTTTTTCCTCCTTCCCCTCTCCCATAGAAATCGAAATAGGAGATCTCGGGCCTGACATTACACCATGAAATTTAGGCCATTTTGTTATTTTAAATTGTATTTTTAAAAACCACAACACCTAATAAATTGATCATGCCTTTTCCATTGTCATTCCGCCATCTGGTAGCCTCTTGAAGCTCTCCTTATGAAGGAAATGACTCTTAAACCTCTGCCCATCTCTAATTAGATAATGACTAAAAAACATCCTGAAGTTTCTCTGTCTTTTCTGATCACTGTACTTTGCAGTCTTATTAACACATAATTTACACTAAGCATACTTACTTATACTTACGGAACTTGCTCATTGCAAGCATACACAGCATTCTATATAATATAATGCCTTTTTTATTTGAAGACATGGAACAAAGTGTGTTTTCATTATGAACCATGGACAAAAGTTTTCAGGAATGCATGATCCACTGGGAGATCTTGGCTAAATTAGAAATAAAGATTTCCTCTAAGATTCATAAACTGCAACCAAAATCATTCTGACTCTCTTCCTTGTCAGCATTTGGGTTTAGCAAATCTATTGATACGCACCTATCTAATACTGGCTTTTTGCTTTCTCTGCGCTGACAAAGAAAAGATTGTTGAATTGTCTGCAAATTCCTTTAATAATACTTAAGATATTTTTATTATTCGTTCCATATCATAAGAAATAAAAAGGACAATTGGGAGAAATGTAGAATTCAAGTGCAAATCCTCGCTTAATGAGATTATCCCAGGATTTGGGGGTATTTAGCAAGAATTAAAATTGTCACTATCGAGGCAGCATAATTATCAAGGGTTCATATTCTAGTGTAGATAGCAGAATGGAGTTTAGGCAGTTAAGTGTAATGAAGGAAAGATATAGAGAAGCTAACGTGACTTTGAAAATGATTGAAAGTAAATTCATTTCATTCGTTTCCAATTAACTAGAGTAAATTGTTAAGACTTATTTTTGCTGCTCCTGAACACTTGATAAGAATTAATTATAGTGCTCCTGATAGTTCGGAAAGTCAAAAAAGTTGAAATTAGGTTTGAATTGTTTCCAGGAGAAATCAGATTCAAAGATTCCAGCTTTGATTGCATGACATCTCTTTCAGTATGGAGGAGAATTCCTGAGCCCCAAATATAATGTTTAAATAGCATAGTGACAAATGTTGTCATCTCAGACCTTTGGTGACTTTTCCGTGAAACTTTGGAAAATTGGAATAATAGATTATGGTTTGG
Organism: Protobothrops mucrosquamatus; assembly: GCF_001527695.2. Lineage (NCBI taxonomy): Eukaryota > Metazoa > Chordata > Lepidosauria > Squamata > Viperidae > Protobothrops > Protobothrops mucrosquamatus. The sequence goes on from NW_015387097.1 coordinate 90,300, forward strand.
AAAAAACAACACAGAATAATATGGTTGCCACATTTGAGTGGAAGAATTTAGAATTAGACAATTGAATGTACTTTTTTCCTATTGTATTTGTTGCTCAAAAACTTTGTATCCCATTAGTGAACATAGCTCAGTCCTGCATGTGTTTACTCAGATGTCCCACAGAATAATTACTCCCAACATAATGTTACAGAATTGCAGCCTAAGACGATTCAAATAATTGTGTGATTTTGGGATTTATATTTTAATTCAAAAGTATCTTATTTGAAAGTAAGTCCTACTGACCTAAACTATGCTGCTTACTAATAAGTATGCTTGAGCTTGCAACTTAATGCCTGTGGTTTATAAGCAATTATCCTGCTTATCTTCACAAAATTACAGCCAGCTTTAGGGGACAGGATTCATATTTGTTTTTGATTATCTTTCAGAGAATGAAGTTATCTCTTGAAGTATTTATCCAAGGAATTAATAAAAGATGATGGGATATTTTCCATAGAAGAAAATGGTTACTGTAGCTGTGAAGTTCAATTTTTTACTTAGCCTACCAATTTCAAATTAATTTACTAGTCTAATTTAAAATAAAAGTAATTTTATTATTTCAGTTACAGGTTTCATTTGTAACAAATTAGAATGAGTTTTCTATGAAGCAAGAGGACATATGATAAGTTAAAAATCTTGAAAAACATTTCTCCACATATTTATACGTAATTGTTTTACATGTGTTAATACAACCCATTTTAAATGAAGTTGAACACAGATATGTTCTGACAGGAGTCAGATAAGTATTTATAAATTAATATGAGTCAAACATCTCTTACATTTCTATATAAAGCTAACATTTTAAACAATAATGTTGCATATAGCTATGGTCTTTGTTACAATGTCATTGTGAAATATTCATTGAATAGGCAACTTAAAGTTATATTTAAAATGCCAAAAGTTTGAAACATATCTTGTAAATAAAACTTGAATATTTTAGAATATATACAGATTGTGTGCCTTACATTTTCTAAGAACATCACTTCATTTTCTGTTTTGAATGTTTTCATAATACCTATTATGAATGCCTTACAGTATTTTAAATTTTTTAAAAAGAAATTGCTAGCCTCTTTAAGTTCTGATCTAAAGAGACATGAGAACAATATGCACAGTGCAGATTAGTAAAAATAATAACTCTGACAATAATTATTTATATCTAATTATTTCTGAAATAGGTCTTGCAAAATAGAAGTATGTGGGCAAGCTGAAGGTTCACCAGTTTAAACAGAAAATATGAATGTGCAAAATGTTCTTATATGGATCATTCTAGCTTTGGAACAGCCAATTTTGGAATTAGAACATTCTGTGCTGGAATGTTGGTATGCAACTTGCATAGATAAGCAAAAATATTGAAACTTAATGGGCTGGATCTATAATAGCTATTTTGCAAGCAGATAGCATTGGGTAATAAAGAGATATTCTACACTGGAGAAATGGAAAGGGGCAATCAATGTTGCAGCTATTCATGGATCTCTTCTACTTCAGAAACATTCCCAATTTTCCATAACATCTTTCAAGAAGGAAAGGCATCTGCAGGAAGAGGAAGAACACAGAAAGAACTCTTCTTTCATATGAATTGAACTCCACAAAGAAGAATTCTTGAACTGTTGTGATGATTAGTTCACAAAAACAGGAAACTTTGATCCTAGGAATTGTCTATTCATATTTACTTTGAAGAAAACACACTAAATTTAACTGCTTGTTTATAAGTAATGGTGCATAGGATTTTTCCAGCACATAGGAAAGTCTGTGTTTCTACTTCATTGTCAGATCTGCAAGTAATTCATTTTGGTTCATGAACAACCTCATATTGCATAACAATGTGCAATATGTTCTAAATACCTATGTGTTTTCTTCTTAATCACAATGAACTGCGACAATCGATTGCAAGCAAAATATTAGTTCAGAGACATTACATGTTTCAAAATGAATCCAAATACAAGTAGTCCTTGACTTACAACCGAAATTGGAACCAGAATTTCAGTTGTTGAGTGAAACCATAATTAAGACACTCACATGGCTGCTTTGCTCAACGACCACAATCCCAACATTTCCAGTTGTGCTCATTAAGCAATCTCCTGTATCATTAAGCTTATGGAGTGAGAGGTGCCTGCCAGGTTCAGTTTCCCTCCATGTACAGAACAAAGGTCCAGCAGGTTGCAGGAACAAAGCTGGACAGGATCTGAGCTCTATTTCTCCACCTCAGTGGACAAGTTCATCTCTTCTTGCGTAGAAGACACCTGCTCTGGTAGGCTGCAGGAATGGAGCTCTTTACAGGGTTGTAAAGCACCCTTTCCGAGTCTCATCACTTTGTATTGTTACGGCTTAAACAACCATTGTAAGTTGAGGACTACTTGTGTAGTGTATTCTGGTGATTTGAAAAATAGTGTTATCCTGTATCAGACTGCTTCTTAGAAGAAAGCAATTAGAAATGCCCCAACCCCACCTTTTTATGGACTGTGCTCATTGTTCAAAATTTCACTATAGAAGTATTCCATTAAAACCACGATCGTTGTATGTGATTTTTTTATCAGAAAATTTATTTTCTTTAAAAGTAAAGAGAAAATTCAGATTTGCTGGATCAGATCAAAATGCACTCACTTCAGTAGTAGCTGCCTCTACTCTTGGATAAGATACGCAGAATGAAATCGGCCCCAAACAATTTATTAATTAAGATGGATTCAGAGGAAATATGCTAATCTAGCCATTTTTATTTAAAATGAACCTTGTTCATTTGCCCTTTTAATCATTCAGAAATAATTTCCAATCAATTTAATTGAGTGAAGGATTTTTTTGTGATAATGTGACAGGGCATTAAATCACAATATAAATAGTACTAGACGAGCAGGAGACAGCAGTGGTAATAGACATAGGGTGCTGCCAAGTGACAGCAACTTTAGGGAGAAGCAGTATGAGAAGCTGGAGAAATATTGGGGCCTGAAAGAAGAACTACCAATAGAGAGGCTGTAGAGAGCAAAGGCCAAAGTAGTCCCAGTGATGGTAGGAGCACTTGGGGCTGTCACTCCTAAACTCCAACAGATCCTAGGAATAACATCAGAGCTCTCAGTACAGTACTGGGAACAGCTAATTTATTGTGCAGAAGACACATAACGACCGTAGGAGTGAAAAGGAAATTTTATATATTAATTTTGTTAATCTTTTGCAGCAAAAACAACAAATTGTATTTCAAAAACCCCATATTTCCCCATATTGATTTCTCTACAAAAGTTATTAATTAGAAATGTAATGACTTAATGTTTTTCTATATTTATGATATAATGTACAAGGAAATACCACAGAATTCAGTATACATGCAAAATACATGGGGCTATTTATTTAACTCTATTCTTTTCCAATATTACATCAAATATGCAGGAAGATGGAGAATAATTTATTTGCACATTTCTTGTGCACTTTAGTAGTTTCCAAAATGACTGAATATATTTTCAGATATTTTAAAGTAAACACTCTCTAGCTCTGGATACTGGCTGGGGTAGGTGATAGGCTGTTGAAATTTTAAACACTTAGAAATGACTAGGTTGCTCGTGCTTACTGACAAAAATCAGAAATACTGTATATATTTTATTAAGATTGTAAGGCTTTTAATGTGCTTTAAGATTAGGGGAAATTCCTAAACTTGTTATGATTTGAAGATGTTTGAATTTTGGGTAATAGGTGGCAAAATTATCAAAGAGTCATAAACTGTAATATAACTTACATATTAAGCAACCAACCAAACATGCAGCTTTTTATTCTCTGTCAGTCTCAGATACTCTGATATACAGCTGATTTTAGTGAGTGAAATCAATAACATTTTTAAGCCTTTGCATTTAGTCTCCTGACTAATGAAAAGTGCTAAGTTGGGCAGATCATACTGTGTGAGCAAAGTTCTGTCGTTATTTTGACAGAAAGTAATAATGGACTTGAAAAAGTAAATATGATCTGTTTAAAATGGTCACTTAAGGACTGTTTCTGTTCAACAAAAAGAATGATTTTTAAAAAAATATTTATAGGAATGATTTTGATTTTAAAGAGGCAAGTTTCTGTTTTCATTTTTACAGGGCAATCAGCTGAAAGTGGCATTTTTGGCTCATAACCACAGCAATAACCGCCTAAGACATTTTTAAAAACCCTCCTCTCACCCCAGCTATTAGTTTCTGATAATCAATGGAAGGATTCACAATTTACTAACGAAGATTGTTATGAAAAGTATGGCTCTTGATACCTTTTACTCACACATTTTTCTCCCCTGTAGCTGCAGTTCAACTAGTTCCAGATGACAGACTGCAAACGTTAGAGAAGAAAGCAGCATCAAAGTGTACAGAAATGTCAAGAACACCTGGCAAAACTTATAGATTGATTGCTTTTGTAAAAAAAATATAATGAATATGAGGAAGCCCTAAATAATAAAATGTTGCAGTGCCTCAGAACAGTCAGTTTACAAGAGGCTTTTAACTTAGCCTTGAAGACCACCCTGTTCACTTCACCTTGGCTGCATCTAGTGCAGAAGAGGGCGAGAAATAATTGGGAGCAATTACTTTAGTCTCCTGCCGAGAGCGTCTGCTATTACCTTTCCTCTTTTCCCTCTCCTGCTGCTTCAGCCTAGCTTTGTGTGTGCAGTGAGCGAAGACATGGGATATGTGCTAAACAGTGAGCTCCTTCCTCCTCCTCCTCCCTTCACCCCCCCCCTCCCCGAGCGGTGCATTTTGGAGGCAACTGGCAGGGAAGCATTTCAGGGCTGGCTGCGTTGTTCTGTGCGTGTAGCTGTCCAAGGTGCTACCACTCCTGGATGTCACGGCAAAACTCGTCCTTACAATTTGCTTGTTTGCTTTGCCCGCCCGCTCACTTCCTGCTTCTTACACACGATTTTGTGGTGTCCTATTACACTGTTCTCTTGGCAGGAAGGAACCATGGTGTTTGCTCCAGGTAAAGTATTCAACCTTTTTTGTTTTCCCCTCTCAGATTGTTGTAGATGGGCCATATTTTATTCTCCATAAGAATCGAAATGCTCACTGTAATCCTGTTCTGCCAAAATGCAGGCTTTTGGTTTTCAGGAAAGAAACACTGCTAACTAACATCTAGAACTGAATTTGCTTAGATTCGGATGGAATAGAGAGCGATACTTGGACTGATGGAGTGTAGAATGAGGAAAAGGTTGAAAATGGGAAATACTATTTTATAGCAATTAATCATCTCTCTCTCTCTCTCTCTCTCTCTCTCTCTGTGTGTGTGTGTGTGTGTGTGTGTCCCCCTCCCTCCATCCCCCCTCTCCTCCCTCTCCCTCCCTCCCTCCCTCCCTCTCTCTCTGTCCTCCCTTTCCCTTTCCCTCTCCTTGTATTTTGCTTGACAGACTGAGCAAAAGAGTATCTCTTACCATCATTTTCACTTAATGTGTGTGAAGTTATAAGGTCATATTTCTGCAGAAAAGGGTCATGCTGTCTAGACATAAGCCCCTTTTCTGTCTGAACATTCTCTAAATCATATTAGAAGAGGATAAACCTTTATCTATAACAACATCCTTAAGCAAATATTTTAGGCTGCAATCCTATACCTGCTCACTTTTAAATGGAAACACACAAAATATATGTGGTCCTCTCTTTCTATACTTAGTCTTTGATTCATTATAGGAGGAGAGCTGTTAGTCTATGCTGCAAAAAAAAAATCAAGAATCTAGTAATCAATTAATAAATGTTATTAAAAGAGATTAGCTTTTGTGAGCTGCAGTTTATACCTTTTAATAAAAGTCATTAGTTGGAAAAGGTGTTACCAGACTCCTTCTGAGTTCTTGAACTGCTAATTCTGAAGTGAGCACATTAGCCTCAGGAGTAGTAACAATAAGGTAAACTGCAAATAGGATAAGAAAAAAAGGTTATTTTAAATTAAAAATTAGCTTCCACACATGTGTACCAAGTTACCAGTCTGTCTTAAATCAGCATACTTCAAATAAGTTTGCATAATAGGATGATAAACCTGCAACACCATTCTCTACTTGGCTTGCTAGAAATATCTTCTGAGTTTAGTGGAGCTGTTGTCTAGATAAGTTATCATAAGATTGCAACCTTAGTTTCACTCTCTTGGATTGTCGGGTTTCTTGCTATATTATTAACATGTATGCCACTATGAACAGCACTATATAAATAATTATAAATAATATTATTTGGAATTGGCTCAGGTTCATAGAAGATGGATATGGTTCTTCTAATTCAGGGGTGTCAAACTGCCGGCTTGCGGGCCAGTTGCATCATACGGTTGCCGCGCCCACCCCAGCTCCGGCAATGCAAAAAAAGTCAAGATTACTCGCGACACGTCATGTGACAAGGCGAGTTTGACACCCATGCTCTGATTCAGGGGTCTGCAACCTTGGCAACTTTACGACTTATGGACTTCAGCTATGCTGGCTTAGGAATTTCTCTCAAACGTTGGAGAGAAAAAAATATACCTTACAACTTTAATAGCTCTTTGACAGCAAATAAGAAGTTTGGATCCAAACACTGCTTTGGAATATCTGTTGGAAGTGCAGTTTTAAATACATTTTGAGTAGCTGAGATGATGGTGGTGGTACAAACTGTCAAATATAATATTTGCATAAGAGCTTACAAAAGAGCTCTTAGGAATTCTGTCCCTTAACTTGCTAGGGTTTACTTTGTCAATGAAATATCTTTCTCATGCCTGCAGTTTCTGGTCTTTTATCTAGAAATTCAAAGGATAAAAAGTGGATTAAGTAATATCTCCTGTTACAAATGCTAACTATTTTAATGTCAAGAGATAGAAGTTAGTATTTCAATGGCACCTGATAAGGGATTCTGTTGGAAATATAATGTTCTGATTGAAAAATCTAAGAGTTAAAATCCAGCCAAATACTGCTAATTCATCATGAAAGCACTACATGATGATGCATTATGATTTATTCCCTGAAATGCTATGGCAGCACTTATAGGCCCATTCTAATACTGTTTACTGATCTTGTTCATTCCTTAGCACTTTGTCTCTCTATTAGGAGTTAGGGAAATTAGTTATACAAAATTATTGCCATTGTCCACTTATGGGTTCTCTGTATGTCAATTCTCACTAGAAAATCAAGCCCTTGGAGAATGAATTCTGAACTAGCATTTTCAATGATAAATAAAAACATAAAATCAAACAATTAGGGAAGATTCAATTGTGGTTTAGGTGATAACCATTTTATTTTCAGAATAATAAGGATGTGATTACACAAGTCAAGTTGGAGAGCCATAATGGAATATTATAAAAGTCAATAGAAGAGTTGAATTCCAACCAAACCCGATCCAGTTTGTAAAAGCGAAAAATGGTTATAAATTCCAAAGTGGCACATAATAGACCCAATTGTTATGGAAAAGTTTATTTTATTAGAGGAATTGTTTATTTTCTGTAGTAATCCAGAGTCATTCCATTTTTTTATTACCGTCTATCTAGCAGAGCAGATGGTTCGCATCATTGTTCACAACTGGCTTTTTAGGGCAAACACAGGAGATTAGAAAACTGCAGCAAGAGATTATAACCACTATAAAGGGAACAAACAATGACCCCTTGATAATAAATGTGCCTTTTTCAACTGCCTTAGTAAGCAGGGTTTTCACATTCATACTCTCAAGCTATTGTAAAATATTTGCTTAACGTAATCATTCTTGTTCAGGTTGTCTTTGCAGAAAGATCTTTAAGCATGCATTATTTTATTCCAATATCATTTCAGAATTATTTAATGAATAGAGATGACTCTCCCTGAAATTAGAGATCAGCTATGAATGTTAGCCAACATCATAAATCTTAGTATGGGCATCACACAGACAGACAAGAACTATTAACTATTTAAACAATGTTCAACCTCATTTGAATTAATGGAATGTAAAACTGAATAATATGAACAAAATTATGTCACATTTTTCAACCACAATATTATCTGTCTTTGTAATATCAGCTGTGAGCTGAATTACAGGTACTATTTTCCATTTGGTACTTAGTGACAAAATCAAATACAAACATGTTTGTACAAAAAGCGGGAGGAGGCACCAATTATGATTTAGCAAGCATGTTAATTTAAGTTTACACAAAAAATGGAATGATCTTGTATGTATTCACTTCATTATCATGAATAGACAAATCAGTTTTTTTCATCATTAATTTTCTAAAATAATGTCAAAAAGTGAAAAAACTACAAAGATAAAAATGCAAACATTTGACCTTTTTTTTTTTAAAAAAAAAGAAAAAACAAAATTACTTTGTATGTTTTTTTGTTGACAGACAAACCAAGACATAAATTTGGCCAGAAAAAAAATTACGAGCTCTAATGGGAATTCATAACAAGACAGATCAAGACATACAATTGTTTAGAGCAATTCAGCCCTTTAGCAAAGTTCATAAGCATCTGTGCAGGAGCAAGGAAAAGCATGTGGTGAAACATGTCATGACATCACAACATAAGCCTCTTAGCATACACACTTGAGTCTGACATCAGGACATAAGAACAAACAGCCTGGTGTTGTGTCATGATGTTGCAATAATTTGTTTTTCATCACCCTGATTTGCAGTGGACACCTTATGTGTGAATTATTATAAGCATCTATCCATCTCATTGTGCAAGTTTAATTTTAGTCAAAGAATAACAATAACAAAGAATAAAACCTGTAGAAGTAATGCAATTCAATAGTACTCTACATATCTAAAATCCTTTGCAGGTCATAAGCAATCAATATTGCTAATAAAAGAATCCCATTTTTAGAAATTTAGATGAATCATCACAGCCCTTTCTGCACACTTAGTTGTAATTGTAATAAAATGCAATATAGCTTTCTTTGCAGGGCTTTTGCACACAATTATAGTATCTGTAACAAAAATACATTTCCACAATTTTCCTTTTTTAAGCATTTAGAAATGAAGAATCAAAATAGAAAAACATACAGTAAATCTGCCAAAAATATCTTGCTTTACTTCTCAAGGGTTAATCTGTTAGTTTAGAAATGTATATACCTCTCCCCCTTCAAAATCAGATTTTCCCAATGTGGCTTATATTTAAAATACTATTTTTTTGGTAGTAATTAGATTTGATAGAAAAGAAAAATGTCTGGATTAATGTCCAGTCCTAAATATATGTTCATTGAGTGCTCAAAGGCTACCACTGTTGCCAATTCATTAAGCAACTGAGCCTTCTAATCTAGATGGCTTCTGGAAACTGTCAACTGATACTATGACATCACCAGATAGGATGGGCTATTTTCTTTAAGCCCACTTTTCCTCCAAGATTGGGGATGTTAGGATAGGATGAAAGACAATGAGAGACATTGCTCTCACTTCTACCCTAAAACAATTCAGTGCTCAGAATAAGCCAAAATTCACCACTTGTTCATTACATTTTGACAGTGCAATCTGGAAGTGAAGTTGGGCTGCTGGATCACCTAAAGGTGATCTCCCAAAACAGCCAAGGACAAAATATTCCAATGATTCTTGGGAAATTGCAAAATACAATTGAAATGGGATAATTACCAAACACATTCAAAATACAAAGTGCAGATAGCAAGTCTTTTAGTTAGAATTTGATTGGCATATTTCAATGCTGCCTCAGGCTCTCAATTATTTTAGTCTCTCTGAGCCAATTAATAATGGAGAACAATATGGAAAAAAGATAGTCAAACAGTGGTTAAAAGAGATTGAAAGAATGATGCAGCCCTAAAAGGCAACAAGAAAGAAAGAGGCTTTTGAAGAGTCCAAAGAATCTTAAGCAGGATTTCATGGGAAGAGCAGTAAGGTCAAAGAAATAGAAAGGCGGCGGTCATAAAGTAGGAAGGAAAAAAGAATAACCATAGCTCAAGTACTCTTGTTACATAAAGCTTTGCTGAACACACTCTCCTGTCAAAAGTATATTGAATTTGTAAGGAGAGTGATATGAAAAACCCATGAAATAAGAGATGCTAAATAGTTGTAATACTAAAACATCAATACAAGGTTATACTTTCTTAGCATTTAACATTTAGCACTTAGGCTTATATACTCTTCATGGTGCTTTACAGCCCTGACTAAGAGGTTTATAGAGTTAGCATACTGCCCCCAACAATCTGGATCCTAATTTTACCAACCTCTAAAGTACGGAAGCTGAATCAACCTTGACCCGATCAGGATTGAACTCTGGGCAGTTAGCAGAGTTAGCCTGCAATACTACGTTCCAACCACTGCACCACCATGGATCCTTTCTGTCTTGGTCCACTCTGTATAAAGTAAAGGAGAAGAAATGGAGACCCGCTTCCAGTTCATGGAGACTAGAATGAAAAAGTGGGCAACTCAAATCTGAAAACAGACTTCTCCTGAAAGCAAGAGAAGGTGAAGGGCATCTGTTTTAAAGTTGGATTGATGTAAAGAGTGAATGGTGGGCTGAGTAGTAATACATGCTCTGAGCCACCAAACAACACAAAAGAGTATTAAAAATGGAATAACTATGGCACAAACCAAAGATACTTTTTCATGTATTCTTATACTATAGCATTTGAGAACTTCATTTTAGATTTATAAGTGCCTATAAGAAAAGATGTGTAATATTTTCCTTTGGTGTCTCATTGAACCAAAATGCTTCTACAACCATGTGTGACCTTTCTCTAGGATTATAGCCTTCCTAGGTTTTTCTGAAAAGATTGAGAAAAAGGAAACTCTTTAGGAACTCAGGCAAGTCTGTATAGTTAGAAATGCCTGGAGCATGTTTGTCTCAGGACAGCCAATTTAAATACAGCCAAGAGCATTTTTGATTAGCTTTGGATCAACAAAGGCCAATCATGTTCCTGAAACAGCAGAATGGTATTAGTGTGGGAAGCAAACAAAATTGATCCATGTTTGATTGGCTGTGTCCTGAGACACAGGACCACAAAATTGGGAACATTGATAAAGTCAGTATTTTGTTTTATGTATATATATATTTGCGAATACCCTGTTATTCATAAGAAGACACAGACTGAATTAAGCTTTTTTGTTTATGTTTCCAGAAAGAATGTCTCATTATGTTGAAGTCAAATTAGCAAAAGGTTTTTTTTTCATTAATACGTGTTGATTACCCTTCTGTCTTTCAAAGGAAAGCAAGCAGATTTTTTTTATTATCTTTAGCTGTTCTGGAATCAGGGGGAGAAAAAAAATACATATTTTGGTAAAGCAATACAGCCTTACAGTCTATGCACTAAGACAGTCCATGTTTAATATGTTTTCTTGTGGTGGGCCGGGACTTGTACTGCAAGAGCCACATCACAGGCCTTCACGATCTACTCTAAAGCAATGTTTCTCAACCTTGAAAACTAAGATGTGTGGACTTCAAATCCCAGAATTCCCAAGCCAGCAAGGATATTTATTTATCATTTCCTGCTCTTATAATTTTTACAAATAACTCAAGACTGTGGACATATCCAATACACTTTCCTCCTCCTATTTTACCCACAACAATCTTATGAGGTGAGTTGGGCTGAGAGAGAGTGACAAGGTGGCTTTCATGGCTAAGGAGAGACTTGAAGTTATGTTCTCTTGCTTTCTAGTCTGGTGCCTTAACCAGTAGACCAAACTGATTGAGAAACACTAGGGTACTCTAATAAAAGCTCTATAGCCTGCCAGTGATGATGGACTAAGAAAATCCAGTACTATTCATAACCAAGACATGCAATTGCATTTCCAGATAAAAGATCACAAATAGCAGGAATAAGAAGGAAAGCATTATTCTTCGTGAATGGTAGACAGCTGGACCAATAATCAATGACTATGTCTGTGAGTTTCCAGCCAATGAAGACTTTAGAGCGGTACTCAGTGGTACTGATAATTTCAAGTAATAGATATTGATGTATTTATATATAATTTCCAGTTAAAGTAATATTTTTTTTCTTACAGGGGATAAATCTGGAACCAGACAGGAAGAAACAAAACTGCAGAATGCCAGCAAATTGATTGTGCATATAGCCATTCAGCAGGCAATCCAGCAATTTTCCCAGGAGATCCACCCAAAGGAAAAAGGCACAGACACCAATGTGAGCCTGCAGTTTGAAAGAGAACAATTAACTAAGAAGCACAAGAAGAAGTAAAAACCCACCATTGTTGCTTTTGGATCATCCAATTGACAGCCCTTCCAGCTTCTTAAAATCAGCTTGTGTTGTCAGCACCACAGACAAGCAACAAAAAGTATAATCAGCCACTAGTGATAGAAATAAGCAGTTGCAGTAGTCCTTCCTGAGAAATAGGGTTTTAAGAGCACTAACTAACATAGTTAACACTGATGCCATGACTCTAACATTCATTACTCAACAACGCAATGACAGCTGTAGTAATGTCAAAAACAAAACCATCCTAAATGAAAATCCTGTGTTCAGGATGTTCTTAAACTATATCTCTGTCTATGTCATCAGTATATACTCAACTGGAAGACATCTGTATGGTTCCAGTTTCTCAAGAATCTATTATATCGACACATTGAAGAGTATGTTTGAAGTTGTGTCCCTGAAGTGCAAAACTATGCATAAGCTTAAGAAAGGAAGGTAAGATACAGAAGAGTTGCAATAAAATGGGACAAATATATGAAAGACCCTTATATAAATGAACAAAGTAGGCTTAAATATAGTTCAGGCCACAGTTTTAGCCTTTTTCTTGGTTATTTGTTTAACTTATACAAGGATAATCTGTATTTAAAAATGTCAATGAGCATTGAACAGAATCTAGAGAAAGTTCAGTATTACTAAATTATCTTATGTATTTCTCTTTAGAAATGAGCTTCTTTTAATTCAATGTGATTTATTCCTAGGTCCAACAAATACTCAGGTTCATGTCTTATTATTAATTATATCTGAAAGTTTTATCTCTTATTGTTCTCCATTTGCATTATCTTTCATTTGTTTAATACCATTAATTGCAATCAACTTGTCTTAAATCAATCTTCTTCCATAATCTCTGGAGAATACCAAAGAGAAACAGGTGCATGGATGGACTTTTCAGTTGTATTCCTTGTGTACAATAAAATAAAGAAAAGGAAAGGGTTTTTTTCTTACTGGTCTTTATATACTTTTTACATACTGGCCTTTTAATCTACAAAAGTCATCCAGGTTTTTGCACTTGTCCTTGAAAGTGGTTTTTGTTGAAAATGTGGTCTTAGCAGTTCTAGCTTGCATGGAATAGCATGAACTCATTGGGCATGTTTTGGGTAAAACTGGGTGTTGGTTGCCCTTGTGGCATGTTAGCTAGACTGGCCAGTACTGTTTCTTATCAGAGAATGCTGCATAGCCAAGGTTGCCTACCCCTGGTTTATTCCTTCTTCCTGAAAGCAATTGTTTTAAAGTCATATTAATAGTCCCGAAAATTTCATAATGAAGATATAAAATATCAAGTATCCAAACTTCCAAGCTACACTTACAACAACAATATAAATTAAATGCTATCAAAAATATAAAATAGATTTTTTTATTTTTTGGTAGGCGTTAGACTAAAGCATTCTCATTACTTACTGGTTACAAGAAGGAATACAGGTGAAGGGAAAGCAAGAGTGATTAAGAATAACAATGATGCAATCATCAACAAAGATGATTAGGGGACTGGAGGCTAAAGCATATAAGGAACGGCTGCTGGAATTGGGTATGTCTAGTTTAATGAAGAGAAGGACGAGGGGGGACATGATAGCAGTGTTCCAATATCTCAGGGGCTGCCATAAAGAAGAGGGAGTCAAGCTATTTTCAAAAGCGCCTGGAGGCAGGACAAGAAGCAACGGGTGGAAACTAATCAAGGAGAGAAGCAATCTAGAACTAAGGAGAAACTTCCTGACAGTTAGAACAATTAACCAGTGGAACAACCTGTCTCCAGAAGCGGTGAATGCTCCAACACTGGAAGTTTTTAAGAAGAGACTGGACAGCCATTTGTCCGAAATGATATAGGGTTTCCTGCCTGAGCAGGGGGTTGGACTAGATGACCTTCAAGGTCCCTTCCAACTTTACTATTATTATTATTATAATCCATAAGGCTCACAAATAACTTCTTTTCAATGCATATGCGGAGAAATGCAGACATTGCCTCAGCTGGCTAAATAGGCCAATCTGGACAGGAATTTCTTATATGTGCAAAGGATTAAAGGCTCAGATCACTAACTCCTTGCCGATCTTCCACAGTTCCAGTTCAGAATATCAGAGTGTGCTTTTCGATAGGCATTTAACTATTTCACTTGACCTTATCTGTTTATTTGCATGACTGTTTACTGTTAACATCCTTGATCTGAAAGGTCATGAAGATTTTTACTGCTATAATATTCTTCACTCTTGGCAAGCATGCAAGACCAGCACCATTTTGCAAAAGATAAAAGTCAATCCTCCTCCCATTGCTATTTTGCCTGCTCTGGTCATTCTGTTTCTCTGTTTAGATAAGGAAATGTCTCTGACATGATGACCCAAAAGAGCACGGATTGTTTAGTAAATACTAGACTATAATCTTATTTGGAACTTTGTTTCTAATAGATTGGTGTAGAATTGTTGTCTGTTAAGCAAAGTATGCTTTAAAAATACTTAGAAATATCCATACCAAGTTCTAACTGTTTGATTAAGGAAAACAATTCATTTATTCATGGCTTGTTATGTATATGTATGTGCATACCTGCATGTATGCCTTATGTCTTTAGGTGAGAGACAGAGAGGGAGGGAAGATAAACAGACAGAACAACTGTGCCCCCCAGTGTTGAATTTGATATTGATGTTTTTATGGCTGGTATATGGAATAATTTAAACCCCAACACTTTGAATTTTACGTTTTTCCTAATTAGAAAAATACAGGTGAGAATTACAGAAGCACTTTTTCTCTTTTTCTTTTATGTTAAAGGTACTATTTTAAAAATAATTCTTTATTTATACTGAAGTGTATAGACTTATGCGTGTGGGGCGTGTTTATTTTTGTGCATAAAATAATCACACTGCAGTTATCACATACAAGAACAAAGCTCCATGAAAAAGACTTTTCTTCGACTATTTGTCTGTTAGTCCCAAAAGAAAGACTTCTGGTCTCAGTTGTGCATTAGTTTTTAAAATCCTCTAAATCAGTGTATATATTTAAATTCAGCATTTTCTAGCTTTTTTACATACTGTATCAGTCAAGCATGACAAAATGTACCTTATTGTTGTGCATGTTTCCAACTGTATTTGAAAAGCCTTTATATATTCTAGACAATTTCTTTAATAACATGTAATACATCATCTTGTAAAAATTCTCTTTAAGGTTATAACATAATGTAAATTTCAATATTTTCCTCGACATATATTTCCGTTGTTCCATCAGTATATTATGACCAACATTTTAGCTGATTTTCACTTTTGTTCTGTTCCAAATTTCAACAAAGATTTATACATTTTAGCAATTATATGTTCATTGTTTGTACATAACTATGTTTCACATTCAGTCTTACAACATTCAATTCACAAAGAAGTGGCAAGAGAAAGACATTTTGGAGGAGATAAAAAGAATTTTAAAAATTTCAAGAGAAATATTTCTCAACAAATTAAGTTTTTACAATGACAAGATTAAGTATAAATAAAAGAAATGGAAAAAAGAAAAAGAAAAAACTTTGAATCTGCAAAATTCAGGGAAATAGTTGGCATATAAATTATGAAAAAAATGATATTAAAATTACAAGAGAGCAAGAGAGACTGTATTAATGGATAGTGTGACCATGCAAAAATATTATTCTAACCTGTATAAAGCAAGTGATTGGATACCTAAAGAACAAAACTTACAGAGGATTACAGAGGGACAGAAACAGATTATTAATTTTCCTCGACATATATTTCCGTTGTTCCATCAGTATATTATGACCAACATTTTAGCTATACAGATGGATCAGAAAATTGTCTCATGCACTCTTAACCATATAACTTGATATCATCCAAGTAGAGGAGGTATCTGATGGTGGTTCCATTCTTGAACTTTTATTGATATACAGTCTGACTTATGACTATCTGATTGAGAGGGTTCAAGCCTATGTAGAATACTAGTGGAGACAGTGCTTTACCTTTGTATATGCTGAACCTCATGACCACTTGTGTGAACTGCCTTGAGTTCACTTCCAGTGCTGTCTTCCACAGTTTGTTCAACCAATTCCTACATATTTGCTCATCCAGCTGCTTAAAAGGGCTTCATATCATCATACTAAAATGATTATGCTAACCTATTTAAGGTTTCCCCCCCAAAAATGTATTTATTCATCCTGGCTGCTCTTCTAAAGATTGTTAAAATGGGATCTAAAAACATATTCTGAGGATGAAGCTTCTACAGGCTTGGAGTGTCACAATAGAAAGTTCATTTCATATGCTGGATAATAAGCCTCAGGAAATGAGGGCATCTTCAAAAGAGATGTTCTCGTAGATCATAAATGCTAAACAGGTTTATAACAGGATGATGTTCTCTCAGGCTGTAAGCTGTTTAGGTTTTAAAATTTAATGCTAACCCCTTAACAACTGGCAACTAGTGCAAATTTTGTAGAATAGACATCATACGATTTTATGCTTCACGATAGTTATCAATCTAGCTGCTGCATTGTATACCAAAAATAAATTCACTGCAGGGTTTTTCAATAATCAAGATGGGATGTAACTAAGGTATGGTAATCAAATTATCCATAATTAAGGTAAGATAATTCTGCTAATTCTGATTAGTTCAGGAAGTTAATACCATGAATCCAGTTACAGCTGAATACCAAGGGGAACTCCTATTCAGAAGACTTGTTCTTTATGGGGTACTATAACTCCATTTCAAACAAGTTGAACATCAACTTACTTTACTATTGGCCAACAAGACTTCTGTTCAATGTGGGTTTAATTTCAATATTAATAATTAAATAATATTTTCAAATGTAATTAAACAATTCTGATTGCTTCCTTGGAATTAGGTGGCTGTTATAATCATACAAATGTAATACCACTCCAAATCTTCAAAAGAGCCAATAGTTTTCTGCGGTTGTTAAATAGTATGAGAGGCAAGTCACATTCTTTTGGGACATCATTAAATCAATACAGTATGCTGAACAGTGCTTCACTATCACTATCATTCAAAATTTCTCTTTTTAAATATAGAACAAAACAAAGCCATCTAAAGCTCATGTTCCCTTTTGAGTCCATAAGGGTGCCATGGTAAGTGATATTTCAAACCCTGTCTTCTAGTCATCAGGAGAGAATTTCAGCTGGCCAAAAGTTAAATCTCTTTTCAAAAAGAAAAAAAATGGTTGGTGCATATGTTTTGAGAATTAAGAGATGGATGATGTAAATCTCCCTCCTTGCATTTCATATGTAGCTATTCATAACAGCAATTCATTCACCATACAGTGCATTCCTTTGATCAAAAGCAAAATGAAAAAGGACGATATATACTACATATCCAAATGGTGGAATGACTTTCTACATTAGACCACAGCTGACCACAAAACATTCCAGGCTTCCAAGCCACCACAACCACCATATGAAGTATTATCCCAGCTGATGCACACTTCGGAAAATTTCAGACTGCTTCCTCGGTCTTTCAAGGTTTAGGACTGATATAAACAATTTCCATCAACACAAGACTTTCATTTTATTTATATTAGATGTGTATATGATATAAAAGGTGCTGTCATCTTTTACTGCAACTCAGCTGCCCATATATAATGTAATGTATTACAGGGATTCCTGGCTATCCATTCCCGGCCACCATCTAATCCTGCATAACCACCAACTACTGTTGTAAATCTATGGGAGTTAGGCATTTGAACATTGTCATCATCCCTAACATTTTTTACAGAATGCTAGAATTAATACTATTGTTGGTAATTTTTACAGTGTCATACAGTTTTATGGTAAAATGGAATCTGTCAGTTTCTCCTTCCTTCTCTCTCCTTCTTACATTTCTTCATCAAAACTGCTCCTCTTCAAACAAAAGGGGAAACACACACACACACACACACACACACACAAAGGCCCAGCCCCCTTTGCAGGTCAGCAGTAGTTTGTTTATTTGGTGGAGTTGAAGTATTTCAGACATTCCTGTCCCTTTATACACCACCCTTCTTATGATCTAGGCAGCAGCTGTAATATATTTTTTTTCAGTAGGAAAATTGATAGCTTGGCATGTCTGTTTCTTTCTGCCACTACCCCTGCTCTGTGCTGAAGGCCTGTGCTGGGGCTATTTTGAAATTGCAATGAGTCTCATTTTTTTGTGTGGACCTAGACACTTGGCATCCCAAATCTTTTAGTTGTGAGCCAATGGATGAAAATCATATCAGGGTGTTTTGAAGTTCTAGTCAAAGTAGTATTGACCTCTTGATATTCCTATGGGCAGAACGTTTTTAAAAAACTTCATTTGATTTCTAGGTCCTGGAAGAAATGCAGTGCCATAATGAAAATCAGCACTGGTGTTTGATAGGGAGAGAGGTAAGGGTAAAGGTTTTCCAAGTTCAGTCATGTTTGACTTTAGGGTGTGGTGCTCATCTCTGTTTTTTAGCCAACAGAGACAACGTTGTCTAAAGCTATTTCTGGCAAGGAATACTGTTATCTTCCCACCAAAGTGGTATCTCTTTATGCTCATTTGCATGGTTTCAATCTGCTAGGTGGACAGCAACTGTAACAAGGCTCATCCTCTTACGTGGTGGTGCTCGAGGCTGTCAGTTTTCCAGCTGACAAGTTCAGCATTTTTAATTGCTGAGCCATCACGCGCCTTGTATGGTAAGGAAGGGGGCACCAAGCAAATTCTGTGAAGACTTCCTTTTTTCTTTTTAATGACCCTATAATCTCTTGTATGGGGATGGAGTTGGGGTGACTGTACAAAGCTCAAGCATTTATTGGCCAGATGCCCTTCCTGATGCCCTCGTGAGTTCGCAGCAGACAATAACTCATTGCTCCCAGAGAGAGAAATATCTGCCACTACCTAGGATCAAACTCACAGCCTCCACCTCTAGGCCACTACACCGCCACCGCACAGCTCAGAGACTTTCTTCGATCCAATATCGATCTCCTTCAGACACAGAGGCAGAGGCAGTAATCCATGTATTGTTAAACTGCCTGTTATGCCACTTATGGTGTCAGAACTGTTAGGTATCTTTCTGATCTAAAAATTATAATCTTAATTGTACAAACTACAAGACTTAACCTGGGCAACCACTACAAAGATTGCTATGTTTCTTGTAATAGCTATGGTGTGCAGAAGTCAACTGATATCTTTTCATTATTAATGGATTTTTAAAGGATTATTTTCTGTATTTTTCCCTGTATTTTAATTTTTTTTATTTGTATTTGGTGTTTTATTTCTCTATTTGTGTTTCCCCACCATGCCTGCTACCTCTGGTTAATAGTAAAAAAATGTAAAAACTATCCCTCTTCACAATAAGCTAAAAGCCTTGGGGTGCCATTTCCTGTTTGATTTGTGGGAAGGGAGACTTCTCTTTCCACTGGTCCTGATCATTTACTAATTTCAATAAATTGTATCTCCTGTAGCTTCAGTAGAAATCCAACAGATGGTGCTCCTGTACTACACACTCCTTATTTTATCTACTAACCCAATAAAATCTGGAAAACACCCTGCCATACAGATAAGATATACATAGCTATATGTATATATATATATATCAAACATATTGGCACAAATAAATGATAAATCTGAAGTGATTAGTTGTCAGTTACATTTCCCTAACTTTCATGAAAACCTATTTTATGTTTCAAAACAAACCAATATACTGCAATAGTTCCTCACCATTCAGTCAAAACTGAAGAAGCTTCTTGGATGAGAAATGAAACATTTTCAAGGAAAAGAAGCCCAAGAAAATCCAGTTGCCTTTTGTAAAAGCAGCTTTGGGACAACCATGACCTGGATGATTGAGACTCTCCATACACAAGACCATAGTCAAATAAACCTGAGTCCAGGGAAAAACTGGACTAGTTGGTCTACTTTGAAGGACTGACGATATGTTTTGCAAAGCTGAGATTGGTATTATCTATTCAGTGAAGGAGGATCTTGCTGATAAACAGATGAAAGGGGGTGCAGAAATAAATTTGAAGAAAAATGTGTATTACCAGCTCTTTCCTCCCATAACTATGTATACAGTTTGAGTTTAAGCTATATATGAAGTGCAGACTGAGACAATAACGATGACAACAGTGAGGTATGTTGTCCAGGAATATGCCGAGCATTTTATTGGCTGGGATTGTGTCATGCATCAGCCAAATGACTTATCTTCAGAGTAGAGAGAAATATGAAGCAGCTGAAGAGAAGTGGTGGTATGATCCAAGCTACCTACACAAGGAAGTTACCACCTTAGTCTCAGCTGTACTAGAGCTGGAGATAAAATATGGACCTTCCTTGCATTCCTCAAAATACTGGTATTTGAATACAGAAGATCAGCTTCACAACTCCTGCTATCAACAAAAGATTAAATGTAAACATACACCTAAATGCTTTCTCTTACCCAAGAAACAACTGTAACAAAGAATTATAAAAAAAAAATCTAACTAAGATACTGAACATTTCTGGAAAGATCATTACAATCTCTTCCAGATTCTGTGTGCTATGTTTGGTTCTTAGAATTTCAGAACATACTTTTGTTTAAATTGATATGTTTTGAGTCTGGAATGGATAGAAGAGAAAACTATGATAGAAAGAGAAAAGGGCAGGTAAGAGCTAGAGGAACTACTACACAAAGATCAGGCTACCAACCAACTGCAGCTGCAACTGCAACAACTGTTCTACAAGAATATCTTGAGCATCTCTATCGTGTCAGGTAAAGGTTCTCTATCAGATTCATCCTCACCTTCGATCAAATCACAGATGTTCAAGAGACTGAACAATGTCCAGTTTCAACACTGTTGTACACTGTACAGTACTTGACCTAGAGTATTCAGTAAAAATTATATAAGCCATGATCCCTTACCTATTGCAACTTCTTCCAAACTATCTCAGAGAGATGATAAATTATATTATGCCACTGCACTGACATTAACAGAGCTATTTTTAAAATGTTTCATACTGAGTAAGAACTGAGTTAGAAAGAGGAGGAACTCTAATTCTTTTCATCACCTCCTCCTCCTTTTCGTGGCATGAAGGATATAATCCCAATTATACTGCATACTGGATTCATCTTTGGAGTCATCAGTGGGCAGTTCTCATTTCAATATACCTACTCTGTTTCAACCAGGAAATCGCCTTTCTACATTTCTTATATAGATGGCTTTATTGGTATATATTCCATCTTCTTTTTCCAGGTTCTTCTAATTCATCGTCTTTCACCTCCTTTTAAAAATCATTTTCTCTCAGCACTTCCTATTGTCAGAATTCAGTGATAAGTGGGAGGGCTAATTTTAAAGGGCTAATTTTTTTGGCATTAACTTTGTTCTTAAGATGATGTGTTCTACAACTCCTGTACTCCCTTTTTGGGGGCACAGATTACTATCTTTACAGTTGTACTTAGACAAACTTGTGAACAGAGTTAATAAACAGGGAGGGCAATTTTGTTGGTGGTATTGTAATGGAGATTTAGTGAATCAAGAAAGGCTTCCCTAAAAGAAGTCTTATGTTTTCCCTAACTAGTAAGCACTTGAACTGCAAATATTTCTAGAATTCTAAGCAACAAATTCTAATTCAATTCACTTTTCTTTCTACTGCTTGGTACCAGAATTCACCAATCATGTTCCCACTGTGCAGCTTCCTAAGAGAGAGGTAAAGAAGATTAGACAGGAAGCAAAAAAAAAAAAAGACATAGTTAACCAGGACTTGTTCCAACTTTGTTATTTGAGATATCAAAACTCCAAGAAGCACTGGGCAGCTAAGTCCAGCCTCATTTTTAATTTTCAGCATCCTCTAATGATATTTGGTTGATGCCCTATAGGAAATTAAAAATATGGCCAGATCCCACTGACTGATGCCAGTCTGTTCATAGGCATTGACTCTGCCAATTCACTAGTACTCTGCAGCTGCCTCGGGATAACAAGTATAAGGAATTCTTATGCTTCAAAAGCTTCCACTTGTACTTAGCACAGTAGATTCATTTTTCAGCATAATCACCTGTGTATGAGTAAACACGAAAGGGATGTAAATTGGGGTATAGACTTGTAATTTGCAGTTGCTGCCTTTATTATTCACTGGAAAGAAACCCAGGAAACTCCAATGTAAACATCGAATAAATGATAACTAAACTGGATTAATTTTCTTCCCAGTAATGTGACCATATCTTGAAAGTAATTAACTGTCAACCTGATTATTTTACACAGGGATTCTTACAAATGCTCCACTTATGCCTGTCATGAGAATGTTATTATTTTTCTATGTTTTATTAGTTTTAGGGCACAGGATTTTTTTTCAGGTATGTGTATCTCATGTAATGTGTTACTTTCTATTTTTAGATGTTATTACTATAGAATCAGGCTTGTTAAACCTTCAAAGAAGTTCTTTGATTTCACTGAGCTTCATTGATTCACCAATTCACAAATTGAAGCAAGGACACACTTTGAACCAGAGAAACCTACCAGATGGTTTTGAAATGCACTGTAGCCTTTTGAAGTGATTTTTGTTGTTACTCTGAGCCTTTCTATTGTTTTCAGGATTGTTCCAGATAATATTCAGTATTGAATACTTCCATAATGCTGAGGAAGCGAGTTGAGTGGTGTGATGGGCTCCCTGATGCAGTTGCCCAACATGTTTTACTATCTCATTAAACTCTTTCTATCAACTCTTTTGAGGTACCAGCCCCAAATTATTTTAGGTTGCATTCATTTTCTCCACTCTCAATTCCTACATTTATTTTTGTTCTTTCTTATGCTAATGTTTTATTCCTTTGTTGTTTTGTCAGCACAATTGGCAATTCATGTCAGCCATCAATACAGGCTTAAGGCTGACCAATCTGGTGCTCATCCTTGTGTCAAATTAGTACATGCTTGGGTAATTTTTTTTCATTCTGCAGAATTGGAATAGATGTAAGTATTCTAAATAAATAAGGCTAACATTGCCAGGCACTGACCCAAACATTCACTGTTTTTAAAATGGGGTTAACTTCTTCCTCTGACACCTGCCTGCCTTTAAAATTCTATCTCACTGTGTTAGCCTATATCATCCTGCCTCTGCTAACAAAGAATATTGTCAGAAATCAGCAATCCTGACATATTAACATTTAGAAGAAGGGCTCCTTTCAAGGATAAAACAAGCATGTCAACAAGCTACAAATCCCAGTGATCAGAAGAAAAGCAAGTAAGTGGTCATAAAAGCAAGTAAGTGGTCATTGTTTAGTGTCCTGCCAAGCCTGCTACTCCACTTCATGGACTTGCAGAAGTGGAGTAATCTAAGCCAACTTTTTTAACATACAGGAAAACCAATTAAATCATCACTGAGAAGCTATCCAGCTTCTTCTTAAAAGTGGGAAAGCCACAATCTTCATAGTTAAACTATTCCACTGTTGTCAGCAGGACGTGTTTTTTTTTATATTTCAATAAAATTTGGTAGCTGTAAATTCCTTCAGTTCCATCAGCCTACCTTCAC
>NW_015387097.1:114391-180703 GCF_001527695.2 Protobothrops mucrosquamatus
AGCCTAAGGCAGGGGTGGGGAAACTTGGCTCTTTTATGACTGGCTGGCTCAGGAATTCTGGGAGTTGAAGTCCACAAGTCATAAAAGAGCCAAGGTTTTAAACCAATTTTTGTTATATAGTTCATAAATCAAATCTTCATTGTTGTCCAAAACCACTATACATACAAAAATAAGACTAAATTAAGATTGTAATAATGAACTGTTTGGGCCGGATTTAGTCTATCAGGATCCGCCATGTTCAATATGCTGTGCAGACTTTTGTAATGCTGTATGTAATGGCAGGGTTGTCTTCTGAAAAACATTTAGAGAGAAAATCTTCCTCTCTAATTCTTTTCAAAGACAGCATTCTCTATTTCCTGCTGGGATTATCTAAATATAGCTAATATTGAAATGCCTGTCAGATATCCGATTCATAATTCACATAGAAAATTCATTCTTGTCTAGACACAATATATGTAGCTGAACATTTCTTCTGCTAAAAAACATGGGCACAAGTTCTTTAGAAAAGAGAGTGGTACAATGGATAATGAGTACTGGGCTACTCTATAGGAGGGACAGGCTACCTCCCACCCCCATGAATTTAATAAAATTAAAGGTTGTAATGGGAACTCAATTATTTATGAAATATTTCCGAACTAGATATTCAACAATCAATGTTCAGGTTTTGAGGTTCAGAAAGAGCATGATTCAATTAAGATAAATGGTGTTTAATGGTATATACTGTATACTGTAAAATTATATTGAAAACCTGTGAATATCTCCAGGATGGGACTTTTTCGCCATGCCTTTCCTTTTGCAATCCATTACACCTGCCAAAAAGTCACTCCAAAGGTTTAAAGGGCTTCCACACCTGTGCTCTGTCTGGCATAGCCTACCCTAAAGACAGATTGGCAGAAATCATCAATCCATCTTTTTCACCAAGTAGAAATGTCTTTTCTGCCCAAAACATAAATAATAAAAATTGGTCCAGATTTACACACCACATTCATCATATAATGCAATTTATTTGGTTTTCATTAAACATGATTACTAGAATTTGTAAATCCTGGTTTAAGGCTTTTAATTTATAATCATCCAGTCTAGTTTTGTTTATTCAACCATAAATTAGAACAATGCATTTTATTGGTTTTATGGAACATTAAAATATCCACTTCTCCTTTCTCAAAGGAGCCAGTTCACTGCCCTTATTCTTTATTAAGGTCTTTTTGGATGGCCATAGGCTGTGTGAGCTAATGAATAGGTAGGAATAATAAAAGCCTACCCTAAAGACAGATTGGCAGAATCTCCTTAGGTGCTGGGATCAAAGGGTATAAAGGCCAGGAACACAAAAAACAGATGCAAAACCACTCCCACTTCAGTCTGCAACATTTGTGTCCATAAGAAGCATTAATCTTGTACATGCATGCTTCTGTCAATCTAGTTGTATATCCTCTCTATATCATACAATATTTCAAAGCTGCTTACCTAGCAACCATGATTCTTAACAAAGTGATTAGCCCATATATTTGCACACTATGGTATCAAATGAAAGTATTTAAATGCAAGCTCTAGATATCTTCAGGAATGACTGGTATAACAATGTAGTAAACAAGCAAACAATTTATCCCAGGTGGAGGAAATTTGGGGAGAAGCATTTCAAACCCCTGAAAGAATTGCCACCTTAATTAACTCTCTATAAGTGAAATTGGGTAATTCCTATTATAGTGTTCAAGATTCTATATTTATCATAACGAGCATTAAAATTACTTTACTGAGATATCTATTGTTCTTGCTTCGCTGATCTTTGCCATTTGTGTCGGGTTTGACAGCAATCTTGGAAATTGTGCTACAAATTTCCCAAACTCATTTGCAGTGGGCTAATTAAGATCCCAACTACACATTCACATATATGAAAGTCTTGGATCTTCCTTCAAGCTCTGCGCTTTTTGCTGTCATACAGATGCACTGCAGCTTTTTCTTCTAAATGAATGGGATTTTTTTCTTCTACAAGTTATAGTTCTTATAAGTACCATCTGTAGGTTGAGCTTGGTCATCAGTCACACCCACAAGAGATCAAAGTCTAGCCCACCTTGAATTTCTTTCTGTTCTTAACTCCTGCTAATTTTCCTTGACTGTTAGTATTTCAGATTCTTGTAGAGCAGACATGTCAAACTCGTGACATCGCACACGACGTATCGGAACTTTTCCCCCATTGCCCCTGCTCTAAATCATTCTCCAACTCAGCGCAATGTTGTCACTCAGGGCAACAAATACTATAGAGGTCTGGATAGCAATTTTCACCAAAGTATTTAAGAAATATACTTTGAAGTTCTAATTTTCCATTCATCTAATCAGGCTCTTCAACAGGATCTATAGCTACCATTGTTGACCATTGTAATGCACTCTACATGGGGCTGCTTTTGAAGACTATCTGGAAGCTTTAATGAAGCTGTGTGGACAATGATGGGCATGCTTCATAAGCTGCACTGGTTGCCAATTTGCTTCTAGCTATGATTCAAGGTGCGGATTGTTACCTACACAACCCTTCATGAAATCAGGCCATGTTACTTGAGAAACTGCCTAATTCACATAGTATCTACCCAGTTAATTCAGGATTGGTGCCCTCCAGGTTCCTTCAGTTAAACAATACCATATACAACAGACATGTCAAACATGCGACGTCACATGACATCGCACGATGTATTGGAACTTTTCCCCCACTGCCGGCAATGGGGTAGGCGTGGTTTCCTCGTGACGCGTCCCGCCCGCGGGCTGGCAGTTTGACATCCCTGATCTACAGTATTGGGATACAGGAAGTGGGTCTTCTCTTTAGCAGTGTCTGCCTTTTTGAACAAAATTCCACTGAGATCTGGATGGTCTTCCAACCCTACTACTGTTTTGCAAAGGCTTGGAGCCTGGCTCTTCTCCCGGCCTTTAGCAAAAGTGAGCAAGGTCCCCTTGGATTCTTTGAGTTTGTTTCTTTTACCATTCCAGTTTGGTTTCTATAAACTTTACTATCTTTAATTTTAATTTTATTTTATTTGTGAGCTGCCTGAGCCATTGAAAGTTGAGTAGCATGCAAATTTCATGAATTAAACTAAACATATAACTAAACTAAGCTAAAAGCAAAAGAAAAGGAAAAAAGAGAGCTGTTAACTGTGGTACCCTCAGGCTGTTTTTATTGATTGCTGACAGCCCACGTTCAGCAACCACACTCCCTGCTTGTGTTAGTCCTTCAAAGTAGACCAAGTTAGGAAACAAGATTTACCTTTATTGATGTAGGCTATAGTAACAGAATCTTCGAAGCCTGCAGCATTTCCTCTGCAGAAAGAAGGCAGAGCCAGTTTCTTTCTAATGTTGTTTTCTATTCCAGGATTAAATCAGGTTTTGATAACTACTATCACATACCTTCTTCAAAGTCATTTCTGTAATTCTCTATAGCCTTCAATCCTTTTGGTTTCCATGCAGCTTTCTTCCTCTGGAACCTATTCATTTGCACCAATACATGAGATATTTGCAACTGCTGTTCCCTCTGTTGGCCATGCTCCTTGGCTTTTGCTTACTGCCTTGTGCTAGCCAGCTCATCTACCTAGCACTGTATTTGAACTACACTAATGTCTCATCCAATTATCTATCTTCCCCTCATACATCAGCTCCCTGCTGCCATTTCACTTCTTTTAAATCTTTCACTCCTACTTTCTCTCCTACAAGAATAACACAATCTAGTCCAGCACAATTCAGCACATCAGTTATTCTTCATCCTCTCTGATCTCATTTAATTTCAACAAACTTTGGCATCTAAGGAGTGTGTGTATGTATGTGTGTGTGTGTGTGTGTGTGTGTGTGAAAGAGAGAGAGAGAACAGGTATGGATTGCAATTAAAGCCTCATCTCTTTGTATATGTGTACATTGTTGGCACATGTAGAAAAGGGACAGAGGTTTGTTTATTATGCTGCAACCTCCATTATGTCTGCTTAGAACTTGTGGGTTCTTCTGTACCTCTCCTATCTTCCTTTTCTTCTGTCCTTTTTCTTCTTCTACCAGTTGCAAGACCACCAGCTTCTGCTAGGCTTAAGGTGCTTTCTTCGGCCCCTAAACAATTCCAGAACCTGCATTACTACTTGACTAGTCCATATCTTCCTCGGGGGTGTTCAGACTCAAAATCCTCCCTTTCTAAAACCACTAGCTCTCTATCTTCAAAATCCAGTCTTGGGGGAAGGATGTCATCCAGGTGCCTTTGGAAAAAAGTTGTTGTTGTTTTTGTATTACTATTTAACTACAAATCAACATTTCAAAATTTGTTGAATGTGCTATTTATTCTGCTTAAGGAAGAGCTATTCTAGCAAACAGATTAAAGGAGGTTGTCCCATTACCTAAAGTTATTTCATTCACTTTGAGTGCACCTAATTAGAGAAGTGTAAAAGAAGATTCCATTTCAATTAAGCAACAAAGCTATTATATAACATCCAATTTCTTTCAATTCCTCATCTTATCTCTTCAATTTAAAATGAGATCTTGAAAAGGTCAGTGGTCTCTGTTCTCATCATTCCAATGCAAACCTCTTAGAAAAATATCACTGGGCTTAAATTGACTGTGTTCACTTCTATTTGCCCCCCTTCCCTTCCCTTTCCTTCCCTTCCCTTCTCATTAGATAAATGTATAAGTTAACATTTGAGATATTTAGAAAGACTATGAATGACATAGATTCCCAAGCTTTAAAACAATTTTAAATGGCCTTTTGGTCAAAGAGCATGAGTGAAAGAAGCAACAGCCTATTCCACATATGGCACTGGCTTCCTTGGGAGGGTTGGGGGTGGAGGGGTGCAAATAGGTCAGTCTTATGAAACAACGATTGTGCAATTTGGGCATAAACCTTGTCTCTTTATCTCTACATCATATATATGCCCACAGGAACAGAGCTTACAATGTGGCCGGGTTTTCATAATTGCCTGCAGATGCCCATGGGCACTGCTGTTTCATAGACATCACAGTTTATTTTTTATTGCAAATAGCTGACTTGAAATCTTTAAATCTCCCTGGGCAAGTAGCTTAGATTTCTCCAATAGTACAGCTGAGAGATAGGGAACATACAGCTTTTCAAATATTGTTTTCAGTTTCACCATTCCCAGCCAATATGGCCCATAAAAATTTTCAGTCAGCAACCTCTCTCATCATTTCTGTATTACATCAAATCATCTACTCCATTTTCATTAGCTTTCTCCCACTGAGAATGCCCCAACTGTACTAGCTAGCTGAAGTTCAATATAATTGAATAAGAAAGCTGAAGTTCAATATAATTGGAGGCAGGAAGATAGTGAAAGCTTGTCAATTACATACTCTACAACTACAAATAGAGCAGAGTAAAGTTAGTTCCAGGTCAATGCAGGAAGTATAGACTTTTGTCATCTGTTCCAGAATGAGCTACTTACTGATTCTGTGATCAAAGGGAACAGGTGTTCTCATTGCTTATCGATTGATGACAGGGATTGAGTTTATACATACAAAACATCTGCTTGATCATCACTGAGTGGCATTTCAACCTGTATGCATACTCTGTGAAAATTTGAAAGAATCTTTCTAAACTATAAAAATACTCTGTCCTCAGAAATGCTATTTTCCTTCATTTATACCCAATTATTTTAGTCATATTCACATGTTGTTCTAGGTTATTATGGAATGCATGGGGCTGGGGCTTGGGAGAAATACATCTCAATCATCTTTCATAAGATTGACCTATGAATTTTTTTTAGTACTGATTTTATTAAAGATTATAATTAAAGTAATAAAAAATATCTAAAAGAAACCAAAAGAAAGATAAGAAGAATAAAAAGAAAGAAGGAACAGAAAAGAAAAAAATATGATAAAATGAAAGAAAAATGAAAAATAAAACAGCAAAAGTATAGTAAAGCAAAACAAATATATAAAAAGGATTCCCCACCTTCATCACAAGTATAAACAATTTTAATAACTTATCATCTCTTCTTAAAATATTACAAATGATATCTTTTTTCCATATCCATTTTTTATCTATAAAAAAAAAATCCACAAAGCATTGTCATTCAGTTCTACTGTCAGCAAAAAATCCATTAAGGGTTACCAGAAATGACAACATATCTCTTTTAAACTTGATCTAATAAACTAACTTTATATTCCTTCTTTTACTTTTAACAATCTTAATCTTTAGGTCACTCAAATTTCCCTTTTTTTGTCCCATCTCAAAATTCTTCAAAATTTTAACAAGCCTCTTTCATAAATCCAATACAGAAAAATTATTCAGGTCATTCTCTTGGCTTATGATTTGAATATCTCCTTCAATTGATAAAACATCAGCCAGTTTTTATGTATGTCCAATATAACATCTTTTTCCAAATAATTCTGTAGCTTGTAATCTGTAAATCCACTTACAACTCTGTCTCAAACTTTTCAGGTAAAATTTGTTCTTTTACCTTAACATCTTTTAGACCCAATCTAAAAAATATTATTAATATTAATTTCTGTATCCATTGATCAAAAAATCCTTCAATATATACTATATGTTAGAACATTTTGCTTCATTCTGTAACTATATTTGAGTTTGTGTACTTCTCCTTTAATTGTTATGGTTAGTTTAATCTAATGTCTAATTTTTAAAATATTTTGTGTTTTTTATTCAAAACAAAAGCATTTTCTCCCGAGAAGAATTCTTTAATTCCAAAATCTTATTTCAAATTTATCTGGACCTTTAATCCATTTGCAACTTATTAAAAGTGAAAGTTTTTAATTGCTATTTATTTGCTTTGCTATTTATTCCCTCTTCTTTTTAAAGTTTTAAACTTGTAATTAGAACTTACTTTCACTAAGGACTTACTCAGTGGTCTTCTCATGAGGAGTAGCTATCTGGAGCACTTATGGGTCATCTCAAGTATCTCCTGGTTTGGAGAAGTTTCAAGCAGCTGGTTTACTTGCTTCTTCTTCATGCCACCATGGGTTATTAGCTCTAATTTTCATGGAACCATCTGTAGTCTGCCATCTCTTCATCTGGACATGATCTGTAAATTTTCAGAAAACATTTTAGGTTGTCTTTATGTTATCTCAACAGTTAAAGCAGGTATACATTTCTTTGAAATGCATTGCATATTAGGTTATTAATTAAAAATGAGAGCCACTTTGGTGCAATGGTTAAGGCATTAGGCTAAAAACTGGTAAACTGTGAATTCTAATCCCACCTTAGGCACAAAGCCACCTGGGTGACCAGTCACTTTTTTTCAATCCTAGGTAAGAGGCAATGGCAAACCACTTCTGAAAAACCTTGCTAAGAAAACTGTAGGGACTTGTCCAGGCAGTCACAAAGAATTAGATATTATTGAATGGAAGAAAAAATAATAGCGAAAAATGTTTTGGGTCTTGGGCTGCATATTCATGAAGCCAGGGCAATTTATTTCAAAATGAGTAAGTTGGAATGAATATGAACATAATAAATGTTCTTTCTTGTAAGGAAGACCATAAGAAGGGCAGTAGAAGTTAACACTAATCTTGTATATTTCCTGGGATAAAAAGCATTTCTCATATTATGAATATTTTTCTCTCACCCAACAAAGCTAATACATAGCTCTTTGTGAACTATCATCTGATAGTATTTTCAATTGCTTATTTAAGTGAAGCCTGAATATATGCAACTAAATAGTTTTCAAAAATCAATTGCAAAGCTGTCAAAAGTATTGCTATTATGAGTAATTATTTTGACTTTTTCAGATAGTGAAAGCATTATCAACAAGAGAAAAATAATAATGTTAATCGAAATAACCACTATATATAGATTTTAGTTCTGCATATCACTGATATCAAATCCCAAATTCTCAAGTGGAAGAAAATTCTGACAGTTTGGCAGAAAAATGTTTCAAGGGGCAGACTATTGCAGTGACTCCATTATCAAGGAACTGAATTAAGAGCACCAACTATCGAAGCCAATTTCTTGTAAAAGAAATTAAAATTTGGTAAGAAAAATCTAACTAGGAGCCTTTTGGATTAAAAAAGGCTCCAGTGCACATAACACAAATTAGCTCAGTGTATGGATGGCCTGATACTATTTGGGTTGCTTCATTCCTACATTATTCATGGAACCCATATAAAAATAAAAATTTTGCCAATAGGCTACACAAGAAGAGCAGATAGAGGAAAGAAAAGCTGGATTCCAAATAACTTATTTAATTTCTGTAGTTTAAAATAAATGTAGAAATATTTGGTCAGATTGGATTAAAAATAATGATCTCCATCTTTAAGTTTAATTCCTATTTTCTGAAAAAATCCTTTTATTATCACATGAAGGTAAGTGTGATCAATTTCTTTATATGTTCCTATCTATTATGATCAGCAAAGGACTAGTTACATCTCCCTTCTAATAAGGTTTTGTAAGAGAAATTGTGAATTTGATTTGTTTGGGTCTTTTGTCTAATATAGTTCATCTTTCCATTTAAATTATTTGTCATTCAACTAAATCATATCAATATAGCTAACTTTTTAGCCCCTGGGGTCACATGCAGTAATGATTGGAAGTTGGAACCTACCAGTATCTGTGGGCATCCAAGCCATGCCTATTTACCTATCTCTTTCTCTTCCTCTCTCCGTCTGTCCCTCCCTCTTTCTCTTTCTCTTTCTCTCACATACTCATATGCACACTGTTCAAACAGGATCACTGGGAGGAGATGACCAGTATTGCGTGTACCTTCCTGTAAAGCAAGACTCTAACAGTGATTTTTATTATTTAAGTTTGGAAGTAAAAGATTTTGGGAGAACACAAAAATAACATATTCCAGATTTACTGGGCTACCTTCTACATGTCTTAGACTAATTATGGGCATTGTAGTCCTACATTTCTAAAAGTGCCCAGCTGAGGTATATGCTACATTTGGTATTCTTTGTTGAAAGATTGTTTTCTATAGAATAACACAATTAATACTTCTGCTGTGTATTACATCAGTGTGAAAAGGTCCATTGCATTTCCTTTAAAGGTATACGAAATGGTTGCTACCATGGTTACAGTTTATCTACACCTTTACAATTACCAAGGAAATGAGGAACATGAAGCTATAAGCATAAACATCATTATTCATTTTTAAAAATCTCCACTGGCAATTTAGTATAATAATAAAGGAATGGAGAAATATATTTCATGCCTGTCTGCCACAGGAATAACTAATTATGCACAATGTGTAGTGCTAATTATGGAATGATTATGACTCAATACAATAGGATGAAAATCTCACAGCTAGCTATATATTAGAAGGAAAATTATCCTCTAGAAATCTTATTGGAAGTGCAATCCTGCTGGAGACTTTTGGCCAGGTGTTGATATGTCCAACTATCAGCCTGTTGCCCAAAGTTATTGTTTTCCCTATGAGATTTTTAAGTACTCTTTTAAACATAGGTTTCATGAATTTGGATTGCTGATTCAGCATACCATCAACTCCTAATGAAAATATGGGTGATACATGTTAGGAAACCAGATATACATTAGTTAATATACCTTATTCACACACCATGCAAAGAATAACCAAGGATTGTTTAGCATTCAAAAGTCCAGATCCCAGTCTACCTTTTTTTTTTAAAAAAATATTTTATTGAGTTTTATAAAGGTAATAAAGGGATAGGGTCAAAAAGGATAAGACAACGGGAAACATACAAAAAGGCTAGCCCAGTCTACCTTTTCACCCTCATTTAGATCAAGAAGGAAAATCAAGAATCTTACTTTAAATTCCTCTTTTTTTCCTAGACTGATCAAAGGAATAATATAGACTTCCATCCACCCTATCCCTTTTGCTGTGATTGGAAAAGGAGAATTGCCAGGCAATTGAAGAATTCCATCAGGTTTATCCTTTATGTGTATATAAAATCAGATACTCAAATCAAGTTATATCATCAAAGTTAGTAATCCTAGGAGTCATAAGAGAGGGAGGAGATCCAGTGGACTCCTGAGATATCCATATGTCATATAATATTCATAGGATTATACTAAGATCTTGTAGATTAATTCCTATACATTTGTCTAAACATAGTTCTGTATTTTCTGATTTCTAATATTAGTTTAGATCTTTGAAATTTCATTGCTTTAGTAGAGTTTCTCAATGATTATAGAGAAAGGTATGACAATATATCAATAGGTTTCTCAACATCCAAGATTATAGAATTTCCCTGCTCCTAAATACTCATGTAAGGTTGCTAATTATTTTATAACTAAATTACCATATCTTTAACCAGAGTCCTGACATCCCAACAGCAATACTTTTTTCCGGGGGGGGGGGAGGGGAAGCAGTTTGAACCTAATTTCCATTCTTGGATTAGACACATCAAAGTGAAATTGAATTATTCATTTTCTTTTTGTCACTGTTTAATATATCATCACACATATTATTAGTTATACTTTTTCCTTTCATTTATGGTATCCTACTTTCCTTGAAAGGCTGTTTTTGTTGTTTCAGAATTTGACAATTAGCATTCACTTCCATGCACTAGTACAATAAAAGTTTTCAGATACATTTATGCTAGTTTTTCTGATAATAGGAAACTGAGAATCTAAACAAATGCCTTCATAGGTTAACCAGTTGGATTGGGTAATTGTATTGGTGAAGAGAGTTGGACACAATCTGAAGAAGCATAGTGAAGACCAAACAAGATAAAGAGCACTGAGGGTCAATAGCAAATAATAAAGCATAAAGCATAGTGGAGATATCAAAAGATGATGAAAAAGAAGAACAAACTCTGCTAAAAAAAGCCAGATTATCTGAGATAAACATTGCCATCTATCTCTATAAGTACTTCTTTAACTCTAGAATAAGGATAGAGATGGTTAAAATTGTGTAATGTAATTGTTTGTGTGTGTGTTTAGATGCTGAAATTTTAAGCTTAAAAAAAAAAGAAAAAAGAAAAAAAACTCTTGAGGCAAGTCAAATAGTTTTCCTGTCTTATCAGCTAAATCCAGGAAGAAGGGGAAAAAAATCAGCAACCAGAGTATGCTCTGCAATTAGCTATGCTTGAGGCTGAGAAAATGAAAGTGTTTTGCTGTTCCCTTGATTTTGCTTTATTGGTAGTTTGAATTTAACAATTCAAGTATTTAAAATAAATAAATATATTTTTTAATTTTTGTCATTCACATTTCATTCTGTCCCTCCTTTTGCATCCTTTCTTTAATTATTCTATTCCACCATTTCTTTGATATTGGTGTAACTCTTGTCCCACAACAAATTGTCCTGCAGTGAGTTGGCTGTAGCAAGTTAGTGATGGTGAGTTGGCCATGGCGAATTGACTGTGGCGAATTAGTATGAACCAACATTTAACACCAGTTCTTACCTGTCCCTGTCCTTCCTCCGCATATGCATCATCTCTGCAGCATAGTAGCCTCACCCATACAGTAATTACATATATAAAATTATTATATCTAGGAGCAAATGCTACCAGCTTTAGAGGTTATGTGCAACAACAAACTGTGTTCTCATGTAAGAGAATGTAACTCCCTCTTTTTGCTTATCCCCACTTTGGTGACAGTTTGTATTTGTTTTTTAAGGAGCATGTTAATTGCTTCCATGCTTTTAATATTTAAGTACTTTACTGGTTCTTTGTAATGCTGGACCTGCACACCTCCAGCATTTATCAGATTATAATCTATTTTGTTAGAGTGTTCCAATTTCTCACTTCAGCTGAATTGTATTCTTAATCCTGTTTATGGATATTGAATACAAATTGCTTGCAAATGGAAGATTGGGTGTGGCTGTAAAGACCAAAGGTATCATTTTATAAAACAGGCCTTTGTACTACGAAAGGACCAGAATGGCAAGAAGGACTCTATCAGGGTCTAGTTGCTATGGTTATATAATGGCTTCTACTTTGTTCAATCCAGGCTCTCCATGCTTTAGTAACAATGATGAATTAATTTTTTATTTGTTGAAACTCACACAACTTAAGCAACATAAGAAAAATGCAGATGAAAATTGCAATATTTCCTCCTTTTTCTGGGAATAAATAATACTGCTTATTTGTTCAAATCTCAAATGAAAGATAACAAGATAAACCCAAACTGCTTATGGAAAGCTGACAGCTGGTAGAAGAAGATAATGCTGATCAATAGAAAGGCTACTGTAAAAGCTACAGGAGGAGAGCAGTCCCACTGGTTCCTTTGTAAATGGATTCAGAGTCTTCCTGGTTAGCAGTTCAAAATTATTAGGCTATTATTAATTACATATTTCAAACACACATACACACAGTTTTTTTTAAATGTTGAATCAGACTATTAAACCCACCATCTTGTTTTTCACAAAGACTAAAACCCACATGCAGGATTCAATGGGCAGCAAGGCTAGAACCTGGGGTCTGTAGAGTTGAATGGGTATTGGTGCAACCCAGCTAAATCCCACCACTGGTCTTAATGTGTGAATACTCAGGTTGTGGATCCAACTTTTAAACACAGTAAAATAGAGAACAGTATTTGTAAAATGGAGTAATTGAAACCTTGAATCTTTTAATTAATATTGCAACCGGATTTGCTGAAACCTGGGATAATATAAATACATTAAAATCATTATTTTCCCATATTTCAGTCAGTGGATTTGGTAATCAGGATGTTAAAATGCAGTGGAAGCCTGCAACATCAGCATCCCAGCAGCTTGTCCTATAACTTCAACAGGGCATTTGGAAGCAGTTGGTACAGTCAACTACCTACATCAATATCTGAGTGACTTGAGTTATGAGAGTCGTGATTTGACTTATGACCATGGTTGTAAAATTGGTCCAGTCACATGATGATTCAAGTTACAACCACAATGACTTATGGTGGAAATTCTGATCCCAATCGTGATTGTAAGTTGAAGACTAAATCTAGGTCATCATACTAAAGTGGTCTCTACTGTGATAGATTTAATCTGCCACTTACTATTTTTTATGCCTTCCTAAAGCCATCTAATTACCCTTCCTCTCCGTTTAGATTTATTTTAGACTTTATAAATTGTATGCATTCTTTCTGTTTTGTATCTTTTAGCTTTTTTATAATTATGATTATTTTTTAAAATTCAGATGTATTTATAATTGACAGTATGCCACCTGATGGTCTTTGACTACAATAAAGATTTGATTTATTGATAACACATATGATATAAATTATATCAGTTTGCATTTAACAGTAATTCAGATTTAACAAAAATTCCTTCTCTACAAATATCTTAGTAAATCATTCTTGGACTGACCATGACTGCAGATAGTTAGATAGGATAAATCTAAATATATATTTTGAATGCCTCCTTTCAGTTTAACATTTTGCTGATAATAGTTGTAGATTGTTCTTCTGTAAACAACGAACACACATTTTCCTGAAGTTTTAATAAACATCCAGCTAAATCATGCATTCCAAGTCTCTATTGAAAGCTTCAGATTTTATTAGCATTGCAATATTTTCTTCCAGCTTCCTAAATAGAACTTGCTGTACTATGGATTAAAATATATTTTCCTTGATAACTCAGTGATCTAAATCTATGAAAGATTTAGAGTTAGTTTTTTTTCTAAATTTCATTTTGGAAAAAGACTTTTGGCATAGAACCAAAAAAACAGCAAGGCTGTGGCTATGTAACCCCCAGGAGTCAAGCTTAACTCAAGGACTTCTGTAGCTTTTATTAATTATATTTTTGTTACCTGGGTAGCTGATTTAAAGTGCTACTAAATATAGCTATATATCAGAAAGGTAATGTAAGAAATGTCAGCCAATTATGGAACACTTAATATTAAAAATTCTAATAGAGGAAAGGGTCAAAAAGTCAAGAAAGTGACTGCATAAGCCTGGCTACCATCTTACTTTTTTGACACCCCAACTCTCAGCTGAAACAAGACTGAGTTAGAAAGGCATAACAAAGAAAAGTTATTGGTTCCAGGTGGGGATCCAGGAGGACACCATTCTACAAACTGGGTGCCATATCAAAGAAAATTTCTCTATTACTTATTTTGCAGATGAAGAAATATTTGGGCATACAATGAAGGGATGTTTAATATATTTTTCCCATTATATTATGATACGAGACACTGTATTTTTGTAGAATGCCTTTTGCTGACTCCAGAGAGTCAGGCCAGATAATTTTAAAACATCTTTCAGCTCCATTTACTGTTAGCTATAATCAAGCCATGACAAACTAATATTCTTTAGGATGGGAAAAATGTATGCTTTAATAATACCATTTGTGATTATACAACCACCTTGTTTATTTCTGTTGTGTATGAGAAATAGATCAGTCACTGTTTGTTTGATTTGTCTTTAAGATACCTGGATTTTATGAGTCACTAATACTGAAGTTATTTCAGTTTCTCACAAAAAAATTTGTTTTTAAAAAAGTTATCAGTTTTCTGAAGGACTTTAAAAAAAAAAATTAGCATACATTCCCAAAATGAGCTTTAAAAGTTGATAGCTGTTCTTCAAACAAGTGAGCTGATCAAGTGCAGGAAGCAGGTGGCTGAGACTTAGCTTTTTTTTTTTTTACTGTTCTGTAAATGTATTCATTTCCCCTCTTCCTCTAACAAAATGTTTCAAATACATTTCATTTTATCACTTGTATTTCCTCTGAGTCATTGCACAATCAGAGAACTTATTTCTGTTTTGGGGGGCTTGGGGTACACTTTCTCACTTTAGAAAAATGTCTGGTTGCAAAGAACAGGATTAACAGCAATTAATTGCCAGCTCTTTATTCAGTTATAGTTGGCTGCCTGCTTTACAAGAAAGAAAGACCCCAAGCAGTAGAAAGACAGATTCTTGTACAGTCTGGTGGTGAGAGGTGGGAAATCTAAGCAATCTGATTCATGGAGGAGTGAGATAAGTGTTAAAAGAAAAAAAATATTGTGTTGTAAAACAATAGGCATGCTTTTGGAACAACACAACCAAACTAAGGGCTCCATTGTTAAGGAGGATGGAATGGTGAGATAACCAGGTGTGGAAGCTTGATTAGAATGCCTACAGTTTCTCACCTTGTTAACAAAGCTTCCTAACTGAGGTTGCCTCCTGGACAAATCTTTTTGCAGACAGATGTGGGCTTTCTCGGTCTTTTTGCTGTGTTAAGATTAAAAGGGCTCTTTTGGAAGCAGAAGCATAATTGTTCTTGGGTCATGCAGCAGCCCAGGGCTGGTCCAATTTATATACACAAGTAGGGGAGTAGGGCATGACAAAGGGAGGGGGATTGCATCAATGGGAGGGGAAGGTTAACAGGAAGAGGGGGAGCAAATTTACAGCTTTATTCCATTATTTTTCCATCACAGCTGATACTTTTTCCTATAGCATTCTTCCTTCACTGATCCACATATGTTGGGGCTTAACTTCTTACAATTGTTGGGCATCTTTCAGCTGGCAAATCAAATATTGCAAGAATGTATTTCTAGAGACATGAAGCCTAAGTTAATTAATTATAGCAAAACTATGAAGACATATGAAACAACTCCAGCAATTGCTCTTTATTAAACATGATTCTTGTTTATTCTGTGATCAGCATTCAGTTTCTTGTGATTCTTTCTTCCAATTACTCTACATAAAGGACTTGAAGTAGCCCTTTCCGGCAGGAGATACAGTTTCCATCTGTTTGTTGTTTTAATAATGCCCTAATTTATATCAGGTTATTTACTTTTGACTATGCAGAAACCAACATTTTTATATCAATAAATCACATTTCCCAGCCTAGCTTTTGGTATTCTTGATGACAAT
The DNA here is from genome assembly GCF_001527695.2 of Protobothrops mucrosquamatus. Classification (NCBI taxonomy): domain Eukaryota; kingdom Metazoa; phylum Chordata; class Lepidosauria; order Squamata; family Viperidae; genus Protobothrops; species Protobothrops mucrosquamatus. The sequence continues at coordinate 130,065 of NW_015387097.1, forward strand.
GGGAATTGAAAATCCAAATCATGTCGAGACGAAACATCTTAAGTAAACTTATTTATAAATGTTCTCAGTCTTATCCATTGGAACTGGTGGTTATTTTAAAATAAAACTAAATATTCCTACAAATTACATTTTTATCTTAGATTCATATCAGGCTGAGATAGTTTGTGCAGGTACTTCATTAGAGAGAAAAAGAGGAATGGAGGAGATGAGGGCAAAGAAGAGGAGGAATAGCAGCATTTTAACATGTAATTTGTCTCGATTAAATAAAAATGTGATATCTAAACTACAACTGATATTAACAAATGATTGGGATTTCATTTAGTCAAAATAATATAGTAATGGCCAATTTAATTTCTAGCTAATGCACTAATGAAAAAAATAAAATAACATCTTAAATTGTGAGTACAAATTTATAATGAACAGTGCTGTTGATTAACAGAAGCAAGAATGTCAGGGAATTGGAGAATACATATACATACACAATACTATAACTATTTTTCTTTCCCACTTCTATAACATATTGCGCAGATATCTCTGTGTTAAACATGCTATATCTGGATTCCAAAATAGAAAGACCCTTATTGGAGAATAAAAATTAGACTTTCTGCATTTCTTTGCTTATATATGATGGTTTTCCAGGTATATCTATGTACTTTTCTATCTTGTACTGCTATTTCCTACCTTTTTATGTATATACATTAAAAAGTACAGTAAATATTATTTTAAAAGGAAATAGTGCATATAAGGATAAACCAAAGCACAGCCATAACGATAGGGGGAAAAAAGCATATTGCTGGATCCCATCCTGAAATGTATCATTCCAAAGGCAGATCATTTTGATTTTGTTGTTGTTAGTATTTTAATCTACACTACCATTTGCTCTGGAAGAAATTGTCGGTCTGTATTATTCCTATTTGAATTATCACCAGAGCTTAAGAAAAGGGAAAGAGGAAGTGGGTGCAGGATCTCAGAATGCATAGGTTGTCTTTCTTAGTCTCATCTCAAAATATTTTGTATGGAGAAGAGAAAAAGATGAAAATGTGCTGATCATTCAGAAAGCATGAACTGTCCTTGTGTCTGTGGAATGAATTGGAAATGCCTTTCTGATTTGATGTTAAAATGCAGCACTGTCCTTGATTTGACATTTACAAATGTAAGCAAGAGAAGAAAAGGCATTTTCTCCCTTACTTACAGGTCAGTTGTCAGATGGTCATGAATACAACCAACCCCTAAATTTGCTAGTCCTGAACAGGATGCCATTACATTTTTCTATCTTAAAAAATCTTTCTGAAAGGAAATAATGTCTTCTACTAAGAAAAGCTAATCGAAAAGCCCTTAATTAGAAGTGGAGAAATATTAAATAGAAAAACATAATTAAAGAAGTAATTACAGCTCATATTATTCTGGTTCATGAAAATCTACTCTGAAGTAATGGGCTGATTGGCTGGGGAATTCTGAGAGTTGGAATCTACAGATCTTAAAGTTACTAAGGCTGAGAAACAAGGCTATATATATAAGTGGTAGAATAGGTCTCAATACCCAAATTTATGTTAGCATGCTGTTCTGTTTCAGGAGTGGTAGATTCCACTGGATACAACAAATCATCATGTATGCTACTTTAGGGAGCATTGTTAAGTTTTATTTGGTAAATTGGCACCCTATTAGAAAGCTCAAATGAGTAATAGTAGTAGTAGTAAATTCCATTACTGTAGGCACAGGCTGTAACAAAGTTCAAATACATAAAACCAGAGACATACCAGTTTAAATGCATTGATGATCCAGTGCATTGGGGACGGCAGGGGAGGGGGGGGGAATCACAGAATGTTTCAAGCAGATCTACAATATTCAGTATTCCTTTATTGTAATTAACCCCCAAATTAGCAAAGCCTGACATGTGCATAAAAATGGTCTGATTCTTAGAACTGAGCAGGAAAAGCTGGGGTTTATATGGCAGACGTATCTATCCATATTTACTCTCTCATCTTTCCCAAATCTATTACTTGGTAGAGATTTCTACCTGATCCCAACTTAAACAATCTACAGACAGAAAATTTGATTTGAAACTTTCTGATAGAAAAAAAACCAGTAAATAATACTGTACAGGAACACTTAGTTACTCTTTGACCTAGCACTATAATTACTGAATTTCTGTAGCAATAATTACCAAAGGCCAATAACTATGCAAATGAATTTTGGTGCTGAGTTATGACAATTGTATCATCAGCATATAGTAATAAAAATATTATTTCACTTATTGTAACTAGGAAGGACTTTCTTTACCTTTCTGAAGCTGTATCATTTACAAATTAGAGCTGGCTAATTTATTTCTATCAACAGATTACATATAGCAAAAAGTCAACGGTTTGTGTTTATTAAACAGCTGAGCCAATCAGAAACAATGAGCTAATGTTTAATATACAATACTAGAATCAGCTTATTCTTAATTCAGAATCTTATTTAAGAGAACCCACTTTTTCGATTACATTGAAAGGTAAATGTTCCAATATTGGCACCATATCATAGCTAAAGTTTGTAAGAATGTTATTGAACTTTTGTCCAAGGGGAAAGAGGAAATAGTTGGTCTCTTTGGAAAATCGTTTAACCAGTTCAAGGAAGTCAGTTCTTTTAAGATACTAGTTTAGAGGTTATTCTGATTTCTGATTTTGTGGCATGAATACTGAAATAAAAAATGAGGATAACACATTATTGACCAAAAATGAAATATAGATTTTCAGAAATATCTCATTCTAATGTTCTGGATCACTCATCAAAAAGTCAAAGATGCTGCCTTCAGGCCATTCTAGGAATACCATATTGAAGTAGAAACATTACTGTCCACATCTGACTGATCATTTATTTGATTTGCAGTTCTGCATGCTTCATTATTGCCTTCCCTTGCTTTCATATTTGACATTCAGCAAGGAAAAGGAAAATTATAATTAAATTCTTCCTAATGTCCAGCATTCATTATAATTAAGCAGTTCCCTATATTGTTAAGATGTTTCACAAGCCCTTATTTTCCATGTTTCTCAGCTGTAGGGCAGGAAAATAGTAAGTGGTTTCCGTTTTGTAGAACTGAAAACAAGGCCCTTGTTTTTCTCAGCCTATATCCCTCTGGATATATTTTTCTAGGATCCTTATGGTTTCCATCTATTATGAACAATGCTAAGCAGGGAATGATGGGAATTATTATGTAACAGTTCTGGAGGGCATCAGGTTCATCTGTCAATCACTACTTTTATTTTGGGTGAGGGAGAATCCTGGTAAAGAAAAAGACCACTTTAAACCTCCCCAATCCTTCTAGAAATACATAAACTTTGATAATTAATTTTATCTGGAAGAATGTTATTCTCTTCAAGTAGTCATTAACTCTTTCTCATAAAAGGTTAATTTACAAATAAGCAAACACAAAAATAATATTGAGTTGGCAGATGAAACATCCAGCCAACTATACAATCACTATAGCAACCATGAACTCTATTGACACCAGAAATATTTGACATCTTTGAGATATGATATTTATTTTAAATACACACATGCACACACACACACACACAGAGAGAGAGAGAGAGAGAGAGAGAGAGAGAGAGAGAGAGAGAGAGAGAGAGAGAGAGAGAGAGAGAGAGAAATAGGGGACTAAATTGTAGAAAAAGTGGCCTTGTAGGAAATAAGGCTTAGTTTTAAATGATAAAACCTGATTTTTCAAAACTGTCTAAACTATTCTATATGATTCAGTTACCTTTAAAAAAAGCTTTAGGATGCTTATATCATCTTCATAATAGCTAAGACGTATATCCTAAGGGTGTCAGAGTTGTAGCTACATCCCCCTGACCAGTATAGAGAAGAATAATTTTTGAAGGCCTGAACTTTAAAAAAAAGTATGTAATCCATATTGCCTGTTTTAAATGCAATGTCTAGTACAATATTGTATCAGGTTGAATTATAAATTACTCAATTTTTATATATAAAGTGAGCTGTTGATTGAAATTACCCAGTTTTCTATATTGCAAACAATAGTATTGATTTTGGAGCCACATCTGTATTATTTTCAGAAGAAATTGCAGAAAGTCTTCAGTCCTGCTATACAGATAGTGTTGTTTTCTAACTCCCAGTAAATTCTATGTATCTCAGCATTTGGCTTTAACAGCTGTAATTTATATTTTCAACAATGGGACATTTAAAATATATTCTTTATTTTTCATTTATAAAATTCTTTATTACTATCATTTTTGTATTCTCTTTGGTCATGTTTGATTCTTGGAGACTGCCTGGACAAGTTCATACAGCTTTCTTGGCAAGGTTTTTCAGAAGTGGTTTGTCATTGCCCCCTCCCTATGGCTGAAAGTGATTGGCCCAAAGTTGCCAAGTTGGCCTAAGGNAGGAGAAGGGCGGGGTATAAATCTAATAAAATCACAAAATCACAAATCACAATTATTCAACAGTGTCATTTGGTTCAAACATGATTTCAAGATTGACCACTTTTTCCTGCCTTATCTCTTCTAATCAGCTTGGTTGAAGAAGAGCTTTAAATCACAGGTCCCCAACCTTTTGGGTACCAGCGACCGGTTACATGAAGAGAGGTTTTTCTGTGGACCAGAGGGAGCATGGTTTTGTGTGCTGCCTGCATCCTGCATATGGGGCTTTGCTTGTTTGTGCCACAGCCCAGTACTGGTCCACAGACTGGGGGTTGGGGACCCCTGCTTTAAATCATGCAAGACTGCTTTGTTGTAGGATCTTTGTTTTTCTGCATCTCTTAACAAACTTGTTATGTTTGGTGTTCTGTGAGGCATCGAAGAGGCAGCAGGTGAACAAACAACTCTTTATTAAAGGTTTAAACAGAAGCCTGGATAACTGCAGCTCCACACCTATTTATACACTCAATAACTAGGTAGCAGCCAATAGGATTCAAGTATTAGTTCCCACTTTAACACAAGATAATTAGCATGTAGACAGCAAATCTGGGTCTTAACTGACAGAGTCTTATGACCGTTTTTTCAACAATTCCAAGTACTTCACCTCAATACATTACAAAACTGATTCAAATTTCTAAGATGTGTACCATGGAAAATGTTATCCCTTGCTTCTTCACTGCATCTTTCTCCACAGCTCTTATTTCAAAGGGAGGTACAAAAAGAAATAGAAAATTGTATTTCAGTTAATAAAAAACAAAATTCATGAAAAAGGTTAAATATAGTAATTTTTTTTTACAAAAATAAAAATTAAACATTGTTGTGAAATGGTATAGAAATGATATAGACAGAAGCATATTTAAGCGATAAAGATAAGAAATAGGCAGATTCATCCAGGCTCATCCAAACGATTTGGGTTGGATTAGTGATTGGCTAAATAATCATGTCTTCAGGGAAAGCCTCTGATTTTATACTCTGTCTCTACTGAGAAGAAAACACTATCTTTTTCTCTGTGCTTTGTCATTTAATTTAAAATGCCCGTTATCAAAACTGGCTGCCATTTACCAACCTTGAAGAGTTGATCTACTGTCTGTCTTTACGTCCTTTTTTAAAATGTCCCTTTTTTGAAATGAATACAGAAGACTAACAATGAGTTAATTTAAAGCAATGTTCTCTTATACAGAACAGCTAAAATGTTCTTCGTGTATGTCTAGGGATCTCCAAAGCATTGTTAGTGGCATTTGGGAGGATGTAAAGAAAACAGTGTTGTCAGATGCAATCCCTAGAGCAGTGGCATTAAAAGCTTCCTTAGTACCAATGAGACTCTCTTAAAATACACAGGTTTGTGCACCCAGAAATCACACTGTGTTCAAAGCAACAAGGGAAATAAATACTTCAGAAAAGTGAATTAGAGATTTATGGAGGGGGGACAATGGTATGAGCAGGTTCTTTTCCTTGTTTATATGTGTATATATAAAGTTTATTCAACTGAAGCCTTTTCCATAGTAGTGATTTATACTTTCTCAAACATCACCAGCTACTGCTGTGGCAATATATCAATCAAGAAGGAAAGCTTAGGTTCCTACACAGAAAGCCTGGTGAGGCTACAAGACACTATAAATCACTAGTAGGAAAAAGGACAAAGACTCTGTGTTTTAACAATGGGGTTCTAACTTAATCCTGTCAATATAGGTATTTTACACCCAGTAGCATGATCATGTCCCAAAGCTTGAAAATTTAAATCTGTATAGGTGATACACAAGTATATTAATGTATCTAAGATACTAGGAATTGTAAGCAGAATTGATTTCATGAATGTCTTGAAATCAAAGACTTGTGTTTTACTTAAAAGTTTAAAAGCACATTGGATAACTAGTAAAAAAAATAGAATGTGTATAAAGTATATAGAAACATAGAGAAAGGATAAGGTAAAGTCTCCTTCCTGATGAGTTTCACTACTGGAAACTTCACAGACATGTATGTGCTTTCAGTATTTACAGGAAAGCAGCAATACAAGAGTGGCCATCTCACAGGTGGTTCTAGCCTACAGCTTTGGTATTCTCTGGGAGTCTCCATCAAGTGCTAGTGAGGCCTAACTTACCATCGCCAGTTCTGGCCTCTGGAGTATAATTCATCCACAGGTCCATTTGGCCCAATCCCTATTCTGCTTTAGAAAATCATTGGAAATTTGGTTTTTTTGAACCGGCTGTATTGATATTAACACGAAGCCGAAGTCCCCTCAAAGGCAACAAGGAGGAGCAAGGGCTGAAATATGCATTGCAGTTAAATCCTTGCATGCAATGACGCAAAGCAAGCAACAAAGAGCAGAACTTGCTTTGTGATAGCAAACAGGTATTTTGTTTTCACTGTGGCATCACTGTGTTTAGGAATAGATATCAGTGTAGGCAGACAATATTTTTTTTCCCCTGTGCAAGACTATTCTGGAGCTGGATGTGAAACTTTCTAGCACACAGGTGATTGGGGGGGAAAAGTGAATCAGGAACCAACAAGCATAGGACAGGAGCATTTTAAACAGTGATATTGCCCTAAGACCTCTCAGCTGAAGATTAGAATCAAATACTAGCCAGGTTGAGATTCTCAGATCATTAATTTCCTTTCTGAGTACGGTCCAGTTACTAACAAATGGTAACTCTTGGCCTTTTGAAAACAGCAATCTTTGTCAGGTTTATTTTGTTTTGCCAATGTTTTAGGAACTGTATGTATATTGCTAGAGGAAAATTGGAGCAAGAAACAGTGTGAACCAATTTAAAATGCATAAGGACACTGGGGCACTAATTATAATTTTTGCTAAAAGCAATTGTCAAAATTGTAAACCTCCCTGTCAGCCTGATAGTGGGCAGCATTCTGTCATTCAGGCAGTGGGCAAAAAATAGCAGATGATTGTTACCCTGTTATATTTCTGTGTGCGAGAACTAAGTAAAATAAGCTAAAATAAATCAGAGTTCAGACCCCAGAGTTATATTGGTATGTCTAAAAACTGTCAAAAGAGATATCAATTGGTCATAAACAAATCTGTGACTGTTTTTGGAAATTCTTAATATTTCCCTCCCTGATTTAGAAGTTTGTATCAGTTAAATTAGAGCCAACATATACGTTCATAACATGCTGTAGCACCAGTTATATCTTTGTTTCAGTCTTTATATATTGAGCACAATAAATATGGGCGGGCATTATGTTGATTATGTTGATGGAGGATGTACTGTATCAGGTTTTAATGATGCTTACAGAACAATAGAAGATATACTATGATATTCAACCTTACTTTTGTGATATTCTATTGACTCTAGTAGCTGAGAAACATGATTTGAACATAATTCAGGGTGAAGTGATAGATTTGGAGATAGTGATAGTATAGCAGGAGTAGAAAAAGAAATGATTTGATCCTACTAATCCAGGGTCTTCAAACTTGGCCCTTTTATGACTTGTGAACATCAACTCCCAGAATTCCTCAGCCAGGTACATTGAGGAATTCTGAGAGTTGAAGTTCGCAAGTCATAAAAGGGCCAAGTTTGAAGACCCCTGTACTAATCATTTTTGCTAAACTGTTTGTAGGACACTTTGCATTTTCTTCCAAAAGGTGCATTAAAGCATGAAGATAATACCTGTCTCGGACATTATGTTGAGAATGATATTGTTTGTGATTTATAGAACAGTTCAACAGAGGTTGCATTACCAATAAGGTTGACCAATAGCTATCAAATTGAGCCATGTAATTGAGATATACATGGAGTATCTCATAATGTTCTAATTCTTCTCACATCTATTTTCTGTCTTGTTCTGGGATATTGAATGTATATCCATAAAGTCTGCTCATATGGGCAGACGGAGGAGGTTTAATATGTCTGTATGCTGTTAACAGAGCACTCAGTTTCTTAAAAGTATATAAAATTGAGTACAATTATAACAGATTAAAAGATTGATTTTCAAATTTGCTGTTCATATGAATCCCAAGTATTTGGATCCTCTGTAAATTAATGACAACTTGCATTTTTTATTTTGGCTTATTAGAATTTAGCAGAGTTTGACAGCAAGCACTGAATTTTGCAAAACCCCAAATGACTATAATCTTTACGTCTACATAAAGTACAAGGAAAAAGAAATTAAATGCCTTTATTTAGTGGCAAATAAAATCCATGATCAGTAGAGCTTTTTTGGTCAAAAAGAAATGTTTTACCCATAAAATATTGTGTCTGTAGTGAGAATGGCTGAAGCTTCTGTGTGAAAATGTGGACTGAAAAGAAATATGCAGTAGGGATATTATGACCAAGGGATTAAATGTGATGGTACAATTAAGTATTATTAAATTTAGCATGTAAAAACTACCATAAGTAGCAATTTTACCAAGCTGGCAGAAAATTGTCTTGTTTTTCATTTTTCCACCTTTTTCATCATATCACATTTTTTAAATTACTTCTGGGAAGTATTCTGGGAAGTATTAACATCATAAATGAGAGTCTGAGATGAATAGGTGACCAACAATAGTCCCAAGCTTCATGAATGAAGGCAAATATGCATGTCCCAGGACCAAAGGTTTAGTCTTCTGAGCTTTTGGACACATGATGGAGTCCATTCTCAGGGAACTTCCCTCTCACCATAATGTGGTTCTGGTCCCAGTGACCAACTCAGATTGGATCCTGCAGCCCCACATCTGTTATTTTGTGGTTCCAAATCTAACTCAATGCCTGTTTTTCTCAAGAGAAGTATGCCATTTTAAAACTGAAATTGAGTCTAGAGTTTTTGAGCAAAAATTCTAGATAAAACTCAATGCAAGCCTTTACTAGCCTATGTTACAAATATTTTCTTTTTTTTTATTTTAAACATGCTGATCTCCAAATGAATTCTTGCTTTGTTTTCTGTATCATGAAACAGAGTTCATTTTAACAATTATGAAATTAAATTGTTGTTCCTGTCTTTGGCTGCAAGAGATATGGAGCATTAGTGGGAAATTCAGTCTAAATTGCTTATCCTTTGATAAGTTTTGCCTCAAAGTGAAAAAAAAAAATTAGGGCCATTTGGCAATGTTATCAACCACCCAATAAAGAAAGGGAAAAATATATTGTTTTACATTTTCTCAGACCTATCAGTGATCTGTTTCACAACAGAACTTCCTGTATACATGCTTTTTATTTATTTGTTGTATGTTTGTCTCACCTTTATTACTTTATAAACAACTCCAGAGGATGAACACATCTAATACTACTTCTTTCTCCTGTTTTCTCCACAATAACCACCCTATGAGGAGAGTTGGGCTCAGAGAGATTGCCTGGCCCAAAGTCACCCAGTCACCTTTGCATGCCTAAGGTGGGTCTAGAACAGTGTTTCTCAACCTTGACAATTCTGGGAGTTGAAGTCTACATGCCTTAAAATTGTCAAGGTTGAGAAACACTGGTCTAGAACTCATGGTCTCCTGGTTTCTAGGCCAGCACCTTCACCACTACAAAAAACTGGCTCTCTATTTTAACCTTTTGCATCAGGAGGTGCAGCGTCAAATTTCTGTTTCAAACAAGTAGCCTTTCAAAGCTTGGTACTTCACATTTGTGTAGGACTACAACTCCCAGTTTCCTTGCTAACATGACTAAGCTTTCACTGCATTTTGTCTTCCCCCTTAGCTGGCCGGCCAGACAACTTCAGTAATACAATTAATTTTTATCCCTGTCTTTATGCATATCTTCATTTCTAACAGGATTTTTTCCATTTAGGAGAACTACAGAACTGTGTATTTACATATGAACTTGCACATATATTTTTTCCTGATATATGGGATATATGCTGACATATGGGATGACTTTCATGAATTTAATAAACAATGAATATATTTTTCACCTGTTATTTCTAAGCTTCTTGTCTAATAGGCTTTGACACTTTTCTTTTCAAACAACCGGCCTCTCATTCATTTTGTACCTCAGTGATTATATAATGAATGGCTCCTGCAGAAGAATGGCTAATTCTTGCAAGAGTATTTTCCCCCCTAAAGTCAATTTATTGTACTGCTAGTTAAAATGAAAAATTAACAACTTAGGCAGATTATTAAGTATATTTGTAATTTTGTTACAGTTTTACCTTCCTTTGTTACGTAGAGATAGTGCTCGGCATCAGAACTAATTGCTTCACTTAGCAGGAGGAAGAATAGAAGCTTTCCATAGAAGATAGCGAGATTCTTTCCTCCCCACTTATTTTTGGTCCTCCCTGGGGGTGACCTACAAAGCACAGGATGTGATAGCATTTCAGAACGGCTGATAGCTGTGCATTTTAAAGCGATCACATCTTAGGCAGAGTGTTAAGAATTGCTGACAACATTAGAAGCTCGAGTTTTTTTCTCTCTTTGCCCTTTTCTCTTTCTCAAATTATTCATGTAAGGATTATAGCAAAAGAAATGCATCTTTTAGTGGGGTTGTTGTTGTTTTTTTTGCTAGAACACATGGAGGAAATACATAGAGCTGTTTGGCAGGCAATCTTGTGTGCAATATTTGAAAATCCATGTCAGCTGTCTCTTCTTTTATTGCTGCTAGAATAGTCAAAATTTCTCAAAGCAAACTTTACATTCCTGTCTCTCTAAGATGTCAAAAATATAATGTTTTATTTCCCTGATGCTGTATTCCAACCCTTTTGTGCACGACGATTAAGAAAATCAAATGATGTCATGACAGATAAAGAAGAAATAGGACTGAACAAGGTTAATTCTGAAAAGCTGGGAAGGAAATAGGCAGTAAAGGAATGGAAGCTGCACTAGAGATGAATGGGCCTATGTAATCAGGGTCTTTAATGTTTCAATAGTGGATCAAGAGCTTAGAAATAATTATCTCTGTCTCTATGATGGCATCCTTGAAATTTTGCACATAGTGATGACTGCTCAAATATTATTTGAAGAAATAAAGACCCACAGCTGTAAAATTATATTGGTCTTTTGGTTTAACGCTGAGGCAGCTTCAGGATAGTCATTGCAAATGCAGATGTTAGGCACAGATGCCATACCCTTAGTACCTTATTTTAAATCATATATAATTAAGCTAAAAGATTGGCATGGGGAGAGAGGAGCAGTTTTCCATGCTACCTTGGGATATGATAAACTGAGAAACATTTTTACAAAATATAGGTGGTTGTGGTCCATAATGGTGCATTAACGGTGGTGGCGGCACAGTGATTAGAATGTAGTATTGCAAGCTAATTCTGCCAACACACCAGCTCAAGGTTGACTCATCCTTCTGAGCTCAGTAAAATGAGGACCCAGATTATTGGGGGCAATATGCTGACTCTGTAAACTGCTTAGAGAGGGCTGTAAAGGACTGTGAAGTGGTATATAGGTTTAAGTGCTCTTGCTCTTGCTATTAAGTACTGTATGTCCAGCAAAAAAACAACAAAGCAGTCTGGGACAGAGTGAAGGGTGTTCTCAATATTTTTTGTTTCAATTTTTTTAAAGAGAGAGATGGGGAAGGTATTATTTTGCCATCATTGGCTGCTAAATTCCCAATACATTTATTTAAAACTGGTTATCCTTCATTTCAATCAAACACATTTTCAAATAAATAGCTAGCATGAATTTATCAACCTGGAAAGGAATACCCAAAGTTTGATGGACTGAAACATGGGCAAATTTGTGATATTACAGTAAGGAAAAGAAGAAAGAAGAAAAGGAAATTAAAGCCCTTTGAGTAAAGGCTGTCTTTCACCAATTTGAAATCACTCAATATTACTGTCTTTTACAACAGATCTACACTTGATTGCTCTCAGTATATCATCAGTTCATTTTCAGCTCCAAAAGAAATGGACAATATCTCTTGTTGAAAAACAATTTAAAAGGTTATCTTTGTGTTCCCCAAATTATTCAGCAGATTGTCCCTTTCATATCTATTAAATTGAATAGTTGCTATTATTTCCATTTGGAAAAAAATCAATTAATTTTATCTTGTACTGTTAAATCAATAAATTCCTATGCATTTAATTTTTTTACTTCAGTCACATTGAAAATTACAGTTTGTTGGGAAATCCTAGAGGAGTTTGGGGAGTGAAGCCATAGTTTCAAAATCCAGAAGGAGTTTGTCTGTATCCAGCTCCAATAAATGCCAAGATCAAGCTATTTTATAAGATTATTGTGGAAGTTAAAACCCATTCTGAGTTCCTGAATAATGGAAAAGTGTCAAAGATTATAAATAAATAAACACTCTCTCTGGTAAAATGAAACTAGAGAGAATTCTACATAAATATCCAGAGCAGTTGAACAGGAAAAATGAAAAAATCTATTTAAAAAGCAAGAGTTTTAGAAAATATTATTGAACGCTTTGCATCTTTGATTAAAATACAATGTAGGATTGTACATACCTATATGTTTCTCATTAAACGTTTCCATTCAATATAAGTCTTTTCTATTTTTTTTAAATGAGAATCTGTTAAAACTCCCTCTCTTTTGTGTTTTCTTTTTTTCCATTGATAAGATTTTAGCCTCTGGGATTATTCACTCTTTTAACATCTCCAGCATGACAAAGAACATTCATAACCAAGATAGCTTCCAAATTGTTCTATGAATAGAAAAAATACAATAATCTTTTGTATGTCTATTATTTCCTACTCCAAACTGGGGCACAATTTTAAGATTTCCCAACAAAGCATTCTCATAGTAATAATCACAGTCTGTGCCACATCTGTGTTAAGCAGGAATATATTTAAAATTTAAAAGCTACATCTGTCTTCAGAGCAAAAGCTTCCAAGGCGACTAACAATAAAACAATAAATGACCTAGATGAGGGAATAGAAGGGAGACTCGTCAAATTTGCAGATGACACTAAGCTGGCAGGAATAGCCAACACCCCAGAAGACAAGCTCAGGATCCAAAACAATCTTGACAAACTTGAACAATGGCCTCTATCCAACAAAATAAATTTTAATGTGGAAAAAAGCAAAGTTTTACATTTAGACAGGAAAAATCAAAGGTATAAGTACAGACTAGGCAAGTCCTGGCTCAAAATCAGTAACTGTGAGAGGGACCTTGGAGTCCTAGTGGACGATCACTTGACTATGAGCCAGCAGTGTGCAGCATCAGCCAAAAAAGCTAATACAATCCTGGGTTGTATAAACAGAGCCATAGAATCAAGATCACACAAAGTATTAGTACCACTTTATAAAACCCTAGTAAGACCACACCTGGAATACTGCAATCAATTTAGGTCACCATACTACAAAAAAGATGTTGAGAGTTTGGAAAAAGTTCAGAGAAGAGCAACTAAAATGATCAAAGGCCTGGAGACTAAAACATATGAAGAATGGTTGTAGGGCTTGGATTTGGCTAGTATAAAGAAAAGAAACAGGGGCAACATGATAGCCATATTCAGTATTTGAGCGGCTGCCACAAAGAAGACGGCATCAAACTACTGTATTCTCCAAAGCACCAGAGGGCAAGACAAGAAACAATGGTTGGAAACTGACCAAAGAGAGAAGCAACCTGGAATTAAGGAAAAACTTCCTAACCGTGAGGATAATTAACCAGTGGAACAGCTTGCCTTCAGAAATCATGGCTGCTCCATCACTGAAGGTTTTTAAGAAGAAACTAGATAGTCACTTGTCTGATATGGTATAGGTTCTTCTGCTTGAGCAGGGGGCTGGACTAGAAGAGCCCCAAGGGTCTTTGATTGTCTAGTAATATACAGAATGTAGCCAGCTCTCCATGTGCATACTATAATTCTCTAAATAGAGGTCAGGAAATAGCCAGAGATTATAATTCCTGTCTATCCCTATTCTCATGAGATAGATAACAAATTTGCGAATTGAGGTTCAGTGATACCTAAAGAATCCTGGTTCCCCACATTTGCAAACAAATCCAGAATAGTACCCAGAATTTATACATCTATTAAGGTATTTAGGAACATGATGGGCACTTTGATCAAAATTTCCAGTAGACTTACTTGCGCAGTTAGCAAACCAGACCTTTTAAGTATGAGTTTTCTGGAACACTTTTTATTGCAACCACGGGTTCTTAGAAGAATGAGAGGAAATAAACTGTTTATATTATTGATATAATGTGGATGTTTTAAATCTTTTTGCCTCTCTTTTTTTTGAACTGAAAAAAATTCTAATTAACACTAAGAACCAATCTGTTTAGAAAGGGAAGGGAAAAGAAAAGAAAAGCCATTGTTGATAGAACCGCAGAAGAATTCACCGTGTCCATAATTATATGTGAACAATATTTTATGTTTTGTACTCTATTCATGCAGGTGGAAATGAGCAGCTCACTACACTTCGGATGCTTCTGGATTGAAAAGATTAGCCAGCTATAAACTGTTGCCCAGGGGACATTTGAATGTATTAACAACAGACCTCCTTCAGGGAGGCTGCTTTCATGTCCCTCATATTCATGTACGTATTTTAATCTTGTATTTTATATTTTAAATTTATGCTGTATAGTATGCCTTATTTTAGTAATGATGCTCCTGACACGAATAAACATTCTATACATATTTTGTGCTTTGTTGTTTTCCGTATATCTTTTTTTAATTTTTTTTTTAAAAACCCTTTTTGAATTTAACTTTTTCAAAAATTAGGAAGTATTGAAAAATTAGGAAAAAAATAAAATCAGTGACTCAACCTATTTAGATTTAAAATCACTAGTCATTTAAATATATAGCATGATCACTCTTGATTTTTCATTCTTTACGGGACAGACCTAGCGCGGAGGAACACCTTGTCAGTTATTAAGTAATCTTTCCCAACTAAAACAATTTACTGCATTTGATGTAAATTAGAAGATTAAATGCATGTTAATAAATCCATGTGAAGTTTAGGTCTAAATTATTAGCATATTTGCTTAGTGATTTCCAAGAAAACTTGTACAAAAGGGCAGCAAATAAAACTTCTGACCAGAGTATCTGTCATCTGTCATCTCTACTATATAGAAGAATAACCAACAAGACTAGCAATATTTCAGCAAATATTCTTTGAAAAATAACATTTTTTGAACATAAGTATTGGATGGAGAAAATGTTGATAATAAGAGGTTGTTGTTGTTTTTACTTCTAGTGAAATTAGTCACTGCCTTCATTGCAGTTTCAAGATATTTTGTATGGCTGAGATTATTTTCTAATCACTCTGCCTACTAAATTATGTTTGAATGACAAAAACAAAGGCAAATGCTATTTTTAAAGATAAGCAGAATCCATTAGTGTGCGATCAGATCATAGACATCTCAGAGATGTAGATTAATTACACAACTATGCAGTTCAAAGAAAATGCCCTTCACTTCAGTTTAATTAAATGGAACATGGTTTAATACTTGCAAAGCTAGACATATATGAGGTCTGGCTTTTCTATTGCCTTGTACATCATTGGATCAGATTTACCACTTTAAAAATGTCTGAACTGATAAAATAAAAATTGTAATTTCTACCAAGATTCTAACTGAGGTAGGTAAATTGTAGGGCCGGAAACTAAATGGTAATTAAAATGAAATGACCTTCAATAAATCTGCCTAAGCAACTGTGTTTGGAGAAGCAAGCTAGCTAAAAGCTCATTTTAAAAACTTTTGCAGTATTTAATTCAAATATATGTCTCTGTACACCATTTACTCCTATAATAATCAGCATTCCAGTTCTAATTTTTTATTCCAACATTTTTTGTACTCCAGATTTGAATATTCTAGAAGCTGCATGGGCCCAGATTGACTTATACACCGATAAAAGGTAGTCAACTTTATTACGCTACAGCAGTACTCCCCAACCTTTGAGGCTTGGCTGCCAGGCTGTGGTGGGAGGAGAAAGGAACTGGGACATGGCCCAGAGGTCTGGGACCCCTGCTCTACACTACCTGGAATGTTGTGGTATTCTGATTATTACCTCAAACATAATGAATTCAGAAATTTAACTATTATAATAATTCCATTTTGAAAACTTGATAGTACAAACTTACTTATTTACTGTATTTGATGTATTTGTACTATATTCATTGATGTTTAGTTTCTAGTAAGTGATTTTAAGACCGCAGTGAGAACGAGAGAACAAGAGAAGTGCATAGCTAGTGGGGCTGTCAGATAGCTTTATACAGAGAAAGAATACACATAAAAACTAAAGTTAACAATATCATCATTATAAGATCATGTTCTTGAGGCTGGTGCTCTCATGAAAGAAAAATAAGGATACCGTTTATAAGAAATAAAATGGTGTTAGGAAAGCCTGTGCTATTTAAATCTGTCTGCAGCTATGAGCATATTTTGTGGGCTCCTTAATCAAGTGCCTGAGCTGCATTGTCAAAATCAGAAGAAAAAGAAGATTGAAATGAGAGAGAAGAAGAAAATGATAAAACCCCTGAAAATATCGGTATCAACTATAGAAATGTGCAAAGCCTCAGACAAGAAAGGAAATCAGTATGGTCAATAGGTTTATAGGTGCCAAAGCTGGTGGAATTCCAACTTTACCAAGAGGTGATGATATTATTTTCCTGTCTTAGCAAAATATTTCCTACTCTATCTAGCCTTTGTAGGATTCTTGTAATATCTTGAAGTCTTTCAATGCCATTCAGCTGGTAAGCAGTTCCTGGTGTTGCAACATTGTCTTCAGTTTGGTCATCTATGATTTCACCCAGTTTCACCCATTTTGATGCTGTAGTACAGGCATGTCAAACTGCCTGCCCACGGGCCGGATGCGTCACATCGAAACCACATCCACCCCATTGCCAGCAATGGGGGAAAAGTCACGATACATCATGCATGTCACGTGATGTCGTGAGTTTGACATGCCTGCTGTAGTATGATTAAAAAATCTTGTATACAATATTATTGTACCTGACTTTAAAAGGATCTTTAGCATATTTGACATGAATTACTGAAGAATAATCTACGTTGAGAGACTGCATTTAAGAATTATATCATAAAGATCAATTCACTGAATAGAAGGAAAATTCACAATATGCCTAACCCTGTTTTCTGCCATATCTGCTCTTATCCTTTGAAAGGAAGAGAAGACTAGATTTTCTAATAGAGACATATTTTCTTCCAGTAAGAACGGCTCATCAGAGATAATTATAGCACAAACAGGTGTAAAGTGTATATAAATTTCACTTTGTGAATTTTTGTCAAACAGTGATGCAAAACATCTAGATTTAGGTATCTCCAAGGATAACTAGGAAAATTTATTGCCTGAAATCCTAGACAGTCAGTGCTAATGTTAGTGAATATCAAGATCATTTAAAAATATCTAAAGCCAATTTATTTGTGTATTTATTTATCTACTTATCATCTGGATTTATATAGTCATTTATCCCACAACTTAACTCCATGCAGCGAACATGAGATTAAAACCAACAAAATAAAAAAGACTGTTAGTAATTAATAATAACATAACAATAACAGCATTATGGCACTGGAGGATAATGTAACTCACACCATAGAAACTCATAGTCCTGACAAATGCTGTCTGCTTCTTTGGGAATAACCAATAACCAATCAAATTCATCATTGGCATAATTGGATGGGAACTGAAATATTATTTTTACTGATTTTTATCCAACTCTGCAGAAACTATACTATATTATCTGAAATACGTTTAAACTCCTCTAATTTCTAAATTGCTTTGTTCGCTTGCTTTCATATTTTTTGGTTTTGTACAATAGTTCTTCTTGTACCACCACTATTACCATTTTTTTCCATTAATCTTTTCAGTTAATAGCCCATAGCTTTCAGAATGTCTTCCTATAACACTTATTGTATTATTCTTTTATGGCATTCCAAAGATGTTTCAATATTTACATTTTTCATCCTAGTGCTGCCTTAGATTATTTATTTATTAATTATTGCATTCTTTTTCTGTCATAATATCTATCCTTGGAAGCTTTTAGCAACTGATAAGAGATCCTGATGAAGGCCTTCAAGAGGAAGTCAGTCAATCCAGAAAGAATATAGATCTTATTTAGCTGTACATACAATACAGGAAGTCCTTGACATATGACCATAACTGAGAAAGGAATTTTGGTCATAAGTCATTGTGGTCATTAGTTGAAGCTCCCAAAAGACCAAGCTTGATTTTTCAACCATTTTTACAGTGTCAGCCAAATGGAACACATCATGATTAAGTGAATCCATACTCTTGAATACTGAAACTGGCAAAAACATCACAAACTGTGATCATGTGAACATGGGATGTAAAACCAGTAGTAATTGTGATCTGGTTGCCAAGTTCCCAAAATGTAGCCATATAAACATGATGTGTGTGTGTCTCTGTGTGTCTGTGCCTGCTTGTGCACATGTGTGTGTGTGCAGTATTACGTTTTATCACAGCCAGAACTATTTTCCAAAGCACTTTTTTGAAGCTGTTGTGACACTGAATAGTTGTTCAATGATTAGTGGTAAGTCAAGGTCCACCTGTGCAGATAATGCTCACATATATAGAATTGTAATTAACTTTAAAATTGTGTATATAGAATTTATTATCATTATCATTCACCAAAGTAGCCAATAGGGCTTAATAGAAGCTTTTCAGGGTCCATTTTATGCTGTTTTTCATGGACAGCCATTTCTCACAGTGTCTAGGAGTAATTTTAAGGTAATAAAAGGAAGATTGGTTTTAGCTTTTTGTCATATAGGTTTCTGATTTCTTTTTCCTTGTCTCTTTGTAGTTAGCCATACTCGGTGAAACAGCACAACTTATTATAGATTATATCTGAACATTCAACATTATTTTTAAGGGAAATTTTGTTAATATAATTATTAATATAATTCAGAACTGTTCGGAAATTGCTTGTACTACCAAGAGGCACAAAGAAAGATCTTAATCCTAGGAATTACTAACAAAGTAGAACTAAGTGTCTGATCTGATTGCAGAAGAGTTTTAAGATGAGGTCGGGGCCCATGTGACTGAGTAAAGCTTTCCCACCCCTGCCATATATCCCTAAAAGAACCTTATCAGACATTAGGATACAGGTAGTCTTCAACTTACAACAGTTTGCTTAGTGACCATTCAAAGTTACAACGGCATTGAAAAAAGTGACTTAGGATCGTTTTCCCCAATTACGACCTTTCCAACATCCCCCATGGTCACGTGATCAAAATTTAGATGCTTGGCAAGTGACTCATATTTATTATGGTTGCAGTGTCCCAAGGTCATGTGATTTCTTTTTGCAACCTTCTGACAAGCAAGGTCAATGGAGAAGCTAGATTCACTTAACAACCAGGTTACTAACTTATCAACTGCAGTGATTCACTTAACAATTGTGGCAAGAAAGGTCGTAAAATGGGCAAAACTCACTTAACAAATGTCTCACTTAACAACAGAAATGTTGGGCTCAATTGTACTCATAAGTCAAGAACTAGCTGTATATGTAACTGATTCAGGATCTTCCAATGGTCAGTCATGTATTTAAGAGACAATCACTATGTGATTTATTTATTTATTTATTGATGATAGGTGCTGCCTTCAGAAAACATTGTTCTGATAAAATTGCACAAATCTAAAAAAATCAATGTCTATATTTTGAAATTATTTTAGTTTGGTTCACCTATGTGATGAGAGGTATTTAGCTAGAACAAGAATTCAGACTCAATCTTATTACTTTGAGAATGGGAGATGAAGTACAGAGTACCCCAGAGAGAAACTTGGAAAAACATTTCCACATATTGTTCCTTAGGGTGTCCTTGTCAGCTTGAGAAAATGCATTAATGGCCTCTAAAAACATTATTCTGCTTGAACACTCTTGCACTAATTTAAGATTATGTTCGAACAGGCCTGAAATATACCTCCAATTTTCTCCATCTTCTGAGATTTAACATTCAGTTGTACACTTTCCAAACACACTTGCAAAACTCTTACAGTGCTGTTTTGTTTTTTTTTGACTGGATGGTTCTGCTGGGTTGTTTGGGTCCAGTAAGGCTGTTCCAAAATCCAACACTGGCCCTTAATGTTTAAATTATATATTGAAAATCCATTGAAACATGAAGAACACTGGATTTAACGTATGTGGTCTGCACATGGAAATATTACTTTACATATCACTTGATTGCTAGATAATTATGTATAATCAAATTCTTGATTATTAATCGCAATAATCTATCCCTAACCTGGTCTTATAGAGCTTCCAACTCTGCTACTGTACTCATCACCAGAGCAACTGAATCTTCCTGCTTTGCTGCCGGAATGTCTTCTTTTCTCCTCTTTTACTTTTCCCATCGTTAGAACCTTGTCTCACACATTATCTGTTAGATCTTGATATAATGTGTCCAGAGTAGGATAATTTGAGCCTTGTCTTTCATACCTTGAGTTTGTTTGCATTCTTGGCTGTCCACAATATTCTCAGGCACCTTCTCCAATACCAAAATTCAAAACTGACAGTACTATTACTATACTGTTTCTTCAAAGTCCAATTTTCACTTCTATAAAATATCACAGGGAGTACCATAGCTTGCACTGTTCTGATCGTTGTAGATATTGATATACCACAGCATTTGAATATCTTTTCCAAGGTCTTCCTAGCTACCTTATTAAGTACTAGTCTGCTGTGTATTTCTTGACTGCTTGTTCCTTTATTGTTGATGATTGATTCTAAAAGACAGCTGCTATCCGCCACTTTGACTTCTTTATTGTCAGTGCTAAGGCTATTTTTTGGTCTTCTTCATATTTAATTTTAGCTCCATTTGTTTTCACTATGCTCCTTGACATATGTTACTAGAACTTGTATATCTTTTTTTGCATTTTCTGCTATCAGATAGTATAATTAGCATAAAGTGGATTGTTGATTTTCTTCTTCCAGTTTCAAAACCATTCTCTTCTCCTTCCAGTCCAACTTTCCCTAATACATATTCACAATATTCATATATCGCTTGGCTTATTATGAAAGCTGTGAAAAATCCAACCATGTAGTCAAAGTTTACTGTGCTATTTTAATCCTTGGGGTTTTTTTTGTTTCATTTTCAACTATTCTGTTACGTGTTTTCTTGTGTTCATTTTATGTTTCATTTTTAATTTTTCAGCAAAAGTGAGCATAAATTGCAGCATTGTGTGAAAATATGACTTCCATAGAAGTTTATAATGTTGATATAAAACATGTCTATGGACTGATCAATATAGCATGTGCAGTTCTTTGGCCATTCTGCACATCCATCATTCACCATCTTTCCAGTCAGCTTGTGCATTTCAAAGTACAATCTGCAAGACAGAAAAGAGGCAAGGCAAAGGTGATGGGGTACACCAAGGTCCAGATCTGAATCCAGATTTGTTTACTGTTACCAATTCAATCAGAAAACACATCAAAGTAATTTGGACAGCTGGAAAGAGAGTCAGGCTGAGTCTTACACAGAGCCATTCAAGTCAAAGCCGGGATGCCCATGGCTGCCAGAGGCAGAATGTTTAGGTCAGAGGGCTCCAAACTTGGCAACTGTAAGACTTGTGGACTTCAAATCTCAAAATTCCCCAGGCTGGGGAATTCTGGGATTTGAACTCCACAAGTCTTACAGTTGCCAAGTTTGGTGTCCCTTGATCTAGGTGTAGTTTAAGTCATTTTCATACATAAAATATTTTCTATCAGAACTAGCCACTCATCAATGACTACAGCTATACCAGTGGTGGCAAACCTATGGCATGTGTGCCAGAGGCGGCACTCAGAGCCCTTTCTGTGGGCATGCCTGCCATCCCCCTGCCCTGCCTCCACCCATGGCCCCCTCCTTACCAGCAGCCTCCCGGAGGAAAGTCACCCCCTGGCATGGTCCACATGGAGCAGTGCAGCCAAGGACATGGCAGCCGGGAAGCGAGGACAAGACTCCGCCCTTGGTCTACGTCACATGCAGATGATGCAGGGCGTGGGCAGAGGGCATGGCCACCATGGCACTGCAGTGGGCCATGGAGGCAGTGGGTGACCCTGCGGGCAGGCGGGGGCAGGGACAGGGGGCACGGCAGGGCAGGCAGAGCAGGGGGGCAGGAGCGATTTTTAGGCACTTGGTCTCTAAAAGATTCGCCATCACTGAGCTATACAATACAACTCTCACCACTATGACAGCTTGCAGATGGAAAACTGTGATTGAGAAAATGTCAGCATCTAAAGGAGGCCTTGTCTGCATCTTTTAAAAAGCTGGGCTCTTTCATTGTGGAAGATGTGGAATATCTGGTACAGTTTTTATACCATTGAGCAGGTCTGCACTTTGTATAGTTTGTAGCATAGAATTGGTGCTTAATAAATGATAAAGTTCAGTCAAAAGCCAAGGAGCTTTTGAATCCGTGGAGCTTACTTGCTAGATAATTATATTTTAAAAAAGATAAAAATGCAATAGTTGAGAATTTAAAAATCTATTTCCCTCTATATGCTGTAACTAAAAACATCTATTCCAGATATATTGATATCAAAACTCAACAATATGAAAAAGCACTTGCCTTTTGTTGCTTTAAATCACTAAAAGAATTGTATATGTTTAGAAATTCCTGCCCTCCACATTTTATACAATAATTTTGGTTCCATAAATTGAACAGATTTAAGTGCAATTATTTTCCAGTTACAGTTATTACACACAGGCATGCATCATTTATTAGCAAATGACTTATGATATTAAATTATGTCCTCATCATGATGTAGTGCCTGCCTCCTTATATCTCAAGATTGGAGGGATAACCTGGGAATCAGTGTACTAATTCTAGCATTGCACAGAATTACAAAAAACAAACATGGAAATTAGATGTGTGCTTTGATTTCAGTGTGAAGTGCAGAGCCAGATTTAGTACTTAAGAAAATCACCTACTTTAACTCAAACCCAATCTGAGATAAGATTCATGATGCCATTAACTAGCACATTATGTTGTTTCTTTTGGTGCCTTATCTGGATGGGGTGGCATTTGTATAAACATTTCTGTGGGAACAGATGTTTAATTTTAGAATAATAGGTGTGGGGGTTAGAACAAATTCTTTAAAATTCTCATGACTTTTTCAAGAAAAAGCTTTTGCTGTATTGTGACAGAAGTAGATTAAATTTGTAATGTGGACGGTATGAGGTATGTGGTAAGTTCTACCACTTCATAGAAATCAGAAAGCTGGAGGATTTTTACTTAGTCACAAAGATGTGCATTTTCTGACCAAATATTAGAGGCAAAATTACAGTAGGAAATCTTTTCTCATAATTTTGCTCAGGTATCTTAGAAACTGTCTCCAAGTTAATGAAAATAAATGTTTTATTTGGACCAACTTTCTGAAAATAACATATACATTTATTTTTTACATTCACTGTTGGAACAAACATTCTTACCAAAGAATTCCAGGCAACATTGATATGTAGCAACTACATCAAATCAATAGCACTTTGTTATAATATTTCTTACAACAATCAACAATCAACCATAATAAGCATCAACTATAGATCTGGCTATTGATATACTTTTCTTCCTTTCCATCGTTATAAAAGATATATACTCTGAAAAAAGCAATGAATAGGTAGGTTGTTTGGCTAAGAGAATATTAATATGCATGTCCCACTGAGATGCCCTAGCTGTTTCTGCAAACTGCCACTTTAATGTTTCACAATTTTCTTCCAGTTTAATGCAAACTCTAATTATATTCTGCAAGCCTATTTTATGAACATTCATTTGGGTATTTTTGTGGCTAAAATATAAGCAAATCCGATAAACCCATAAAGAACTAAATATTATTCATACCTGCTCTTATTGCATGGCAAGAATAATTTCATATCTCCCCACTAGTTCTACTATGCTGCCTCATCATGATGGACAATCTTCCTGAAACCAATGTATAAATATTCCCAATGGAGTTTCTGAAGGATGGAAGACATGAAGCATTAGAAGTGAAGCAAAATAAGCAGAAATCAGTTTCTGTCAATCAAATGATTTGTCTATTGCAAACAACCAAAACAAAGCCTATATATAGGGACATCATCAGATAGAGTGCCTTGAAATCAAAATGAATATATTATTGGCACAAGGAGATAGAAGAACTCAGTTATATAGCAATGGCATGGATAGGCACTGATTGTAAAACAGATAATAAACTGCTCAGGTGCAAGGTCCAAGTTAAACTAGGACAGAAGAAGAAAACCAACCACTTTCCATGTTATGATTTCCATATTATGATTTTGAATGTATCCTAATATTTTCAAGGAATCAGGAATCAATCTGAAGTCCTGAACCTCACTGAATGAGAAACAAAAGAGCTGTCAAATGAAATAAAATAAATTTTTGACTGTAAACAAACAAACAAACAAACAAAAAACCCTGCTAGACCAAGCACAGGAGAAAACAAACTGGATCTCAGAACAGATAGTAGAAATCAATCCAAAATCATATTAATAATTCTGTTGATTTCAGCCCCAAATTTGTCAAAAATAAAGCAAGTCCAAGCCATTGATTTAATATAACATTCCTGAGTTTTATTTCCAACAGTAAAGCAATTGGAATCAAGTTTGTTAAACTTTGTCTGAAGGCATCTATTGTCTGCTTCCTCAAACTTGATAGGAACACTTACTAAACCTCATTTTTACTCTACTTTATCCTGGATTTGAGCCATGCTGTATTTCAAACAGGATGATTTAGTAGCGAGCACTCAAGAGACAGTAACTTAAGTTTGTACTATTAATGCATGCCACAGAAAACAGTTAGCCTTCTATATATCTTCTTGTTCTACCTTATTCACTGATCAATGAGATGTCTCTAAGAACATGCATGAAAATTAGTTCTGATTAATGTTTATTGCACATCCAGCACACTCTTAACTTTGTACTCTAATTGCTTTTGTTGTGATAGGGTTTTTTCCCTAAATAGCTCACTCTGCAATTGAGGAACAAAAAAAGTAGTTCTATTATTTGAAATCTCTTTTGTTTATGAATAGGAATTCTTTAAAATATTTATTTAAATCCATTCCTACTTAAAATTCAATCGAAGATTTTATGAAACAAAGTTTAAAAATAGACAGAAAATTAACAAACATGCATTTTAATGTAGCAAACTCTTCTGTACTAATATTCATGCATTTTTAATGTATAAATTTGTCAACCTAGACTCTGGAGACAAAGAAATGCAAGATTATTTATTTATTAATTTTATTAACTTTATATGGCCATCCATCTCAAATATAACACTCTGGGTGGCTGTTAGAAACAAAATAAAAACAGTAAGCAAATCTATAAATAAAATAAAAATGCAGAAAAGCAACCACATATAACAAACATCCTCAATCAATATAGTGAAGAAATGGACTCATTCCCATTACCAGGGCCCTAGACTTCATGGCAAAATTGGGTGTTCAATGTTTCACAAAAAGCCAGCAAGATAGGAGTGAGTCTGATTTCTGGGAGAAAGATGCATCAAAATCAAATATCATATGTGGTGCTATAACAGAAAAGTCTGTCTTCTTGGATCCTGCCAGATGGCACTCCCTTGAGAACCGACCTGAGCATGCCTCTTAACCTGAATCTAACAGCATGGATAAAAACCACAAGGGAGAGATGGTCCTATAAATAATCCAACCTCAAATCATGAAAGGCTTAAAGGGAATCATCAGCACCCTGAATTGTATGGCAATGATACTGAAAGAAAGATATCAAAAACAGGAAAGGAAACATAGGTAAAACAGGTTTACACTCTCCATACTTTTTGGTCTGCCTAAACCATCCTAGCTTGCACCGTGTCTACTATTTCATACATTGTTATTTGTTCTTCAAATTTATCCCCTCTCTCTTTGGGAATCTCATCAACATAATCCAACAATTATTTTCTTGACCAATTTTTTCTTCTTGAACCTGTTTTGATGCTGAATCAATTTTCTTTCATGTATTTGCAATGCAATTCAATTCTGATTCATTCTCGTTCATTACTTTATGCTCAAGTAATCTCAATATCATTTCATAAAGATGAGTCACTTCATATTCAATATCTATTATTATTGACTCTATATCTCCACATCCTCTTTCCTTATGTCTACTGCCTATTAATTTTGTTGTAAGAATAATCGACTTTCTAATACATTTGATATAGGACTCAGACTATCAATTCATGGACACATTCTACTTTTATTTTTGTTTCTTTTACTTCTCCCAAGTTCATTTCTTTCTCTAAGACTCAATTTTGAACACCAACAAAATTGATCTGTCCCTCATTCAGAACTCTTTGGTACTCTTGTATTCTTCCTTAATTATGGTTTTAGACTGATATTCATCCCTTTGTCATGTTCATATACGAGTAGACATATGCTTAAAGAAGCATATTTTTCTAAGGTAATGTTTGCCGATCACTATTCCCATTCATTTTTGCTTCTTCAAAAGGCCCAATAACTTTTTTTACCCTATTGTATTATTCCATATATCTATTACTCCTCTTGCTTTCCAAATTGCAATCTTCCATATGCCATGGTTGTCACCAGATTGGCCTGTAAGTATTATTGGGCAGTAACCATCATGGTTTTAGACAATTGACAATTTTACATATTGTTTTTTAGAAAAATAGAGAAAGTGTAAACTAGATTATCAGCCTTAGGTTTACCAATGTCACATGAAGCATTATCTGCTACACTTAGGCACAAATGCAGTCAAAGCCAGCTTTACTCTAAAGCAGCGGTTCTCAACCTATGGGTCGAGACCCCATTTGGGGTCGATCGACCATTTCATGGGGGTCGCCAAGCAAGGCTGTCTGCCATTTTTTTCCCCTTTTCCGGCAGGTGCCTTACCTCCCTTGAGCTGGGCCAGCTGGTGGTCAGCATGCTCCATCTCTGCCGCTTGCCAGCTATGCCTTGGCCGGCGCAGGGGGCGGAACCACGCATGCGCGGCACTACCGGGCAGGGAAAGTCCTTGACTTACGACCGGTTGGGTAGTCCTCGACTTACGACCGGTTTAGTCCTCGACTTACGACCGGTTTAGTCCTCGACTTATGACCGGTTGGGGCTCACGGCATTAAAAAGGTTGAGAACCACTGCTCTAAAGTACATTAAAGCTAGTTTATACAAGTTAGAATATCTAACCTAGAAACTACAGATAGTCAGATTATAACCAGTGACTTAGCAACTATTCAAAGTTATGACAGACCTTCCCAGGGCTATTTATCACCCAGATTCAGAGTTCGGATGGCTGCCCACTGCCCAATCACTTGACTGCATTTTAGGCCCTTGGCAACCAGCCCATATTTATGGCTGTTTGCAACATTCTCTTGCAGTCAACATTTACTTCAAATTTCTGGTAAAAACACTCATAGTGAGCTATGTGCTCACTTAACAACCACCTCAAAAAAGATCGTAAAATCAAGCAGACTCATGTGAAGACTTGCTTAATGATTGGTATGTCTTATGACCATAATTGAACCCATAATTACCTGTACACTACCTGTACATTGGAAGCCAATTAATTATTCCCTTATCTCTTTTAACTAGGAATATATGCAGTGAAAAGAGGTAGTAAAATTAAAGATGACCAAACTAATAACAACAGGTAGAATAATTAGCTTTAGAGCTGTGGTGGCACAGTGGTTAGAATGCAGTATTGTAGTATTGCAGGCTAATTTTGCTGACTGCCAGCAGGTCAATTCTCACTGGCTCAAGGTTGACCCAGCCTTCTATCCTGCTGAGGTCAATAAAATGAGGACCTAGGGGGCAATATGCTGACTCTGTAAACTACTGTTCTAACATCAACATACAAAAAAAATATGAGGAAAGTTTATTAGAGAAGTAGAATAAAGAAACAAAGATGATGAGCAGTAAGGTATATAGACTCAGTTAAATTGGCAATGAGCAAGCCTGAAGACCTAAAAACAGGTTAGGGACAAATCATGGGGAAAAAAAATCTAAGAGTTTACATTTATCTGAAGGTACATTAACAAACTAACAAATTATACATACTTAGGATTTTAATTGCACTAAAATCATAATAATAAATTGTAATTGTATTGTTTAGGATAGTCAGAATTTCATTGTTAAACAACGTAGCCTCTCTCAGGAAAAAAAGTATATCAAAGCATTACTGCATTACTACTAAGAATGTGACTGTGTATTCAACCATTGTTTCACAGTTCCACATGATTATAGCATCCCTTTACTATTCATTCTTTTCTTCCTTCTAATTTTATCCATTGTATCTTGATTACTTTACATAACCAGTTCATCATATATTTAAAGGACTGTTGGATGTCATAAACTGAAGGATTGCGGACCTCTGTATGTGTGTTTATTAAATATGCAGGAAATTTATAGAGAGAGAGATTATAGAATGCAGTATGGGTGGGTAGTAAACATTGTTGGATATTTTCACCACTGTTTTATGAACTGTATTAGTTGTCAGTGTCTTTCTAGATACAATTCAAGATACTGATTGTCAACTTTAAAGCCCTTCATGGCATGAGACCAGGTCACCCAAATGACTGTCTTCTTTCAGTTATTTCTACCCATCCAATCCAATCCAGCCGATGGGCATGCTCCAGGTCCTGTCAGCCAAGAAATGTTTGCTGCCTTTTCTGCTGTAGTGCCTGCCTTCTGGAACATTCTCTCTCCAGAGATTAAGATGACTCCAACTCTGTTGGCCTTCTGTAAGGCCTTGAAGATCTGGTTATGGTCCTGGACCAGCAGTACCAAGTGTGTTAAGAGCTTGTCTCCTGGTTAAATTAACATCTATGGATTATAATTTTTCTTGACTACTGTAGATATTTATTTATTGTATTCTTTTTGCAATTGGTTTTATCCAGAATCACTTATTTGAGATGAGCAGCCAGAGAAATTGAATAAACAAATAAATTTATTCAGATAAAAGTCCCATGAAACCAAATAAGATTCTTTTTCCTATGCAAAATTGCACCTGTATAGATTACACTACAATCAAATACTGATCGTGACAATGTAAGAATTTTAGGATCTGTTTATTTTTACTTTTGTGATACACAGTTGGAAAAAAGAAACATGTTATGCACATAAAAAATAGGTGTAATTGTAATTACAATGTTGCAGCCACCATCTTGAGTTTTTCAACTATTACTTGTGGGCACTCTTGATTGTTTCACAATGAAGAAACAAATGATCTACAAAATATAATTAGAAGATGAAATTGATTAGAAAACCATAGAAATAAATCTTAGAATCTTAGATATGATTTCCTTGGTCCTCTCTTGCTATTTTTCTCATTCTGGTGTTCAGGCAATGTACTGTATAAAAAGAAAGGGTGGAGCTTATACCACTACACCATGACATTGTTTGCATCCCTCTGACCATCTTGCATGTGACTACTCCTGCAACTGAAACATGGCTTCTGAGCTCAGAAATGTAACATATCAGTAAAATAGACACCAATACTGTGCTTGAGTTTTATTTTTAAAAAGTGTGAAGAGGGAAGGACTTGGGGCCAAGTTCTAACTGACTGGGTAATACCAGAAGAGAAATAAAAATGGTAAATGTTGCCCAGTGGTCAGGAGGAAGGGAACATGACCACACGTATAGATATGTTCATATGATAGAAACACTAACCAAATTCTCCCAAAAGCGGCTTCTGAGCAGCATACACTTATCCCTGTGGTAGATCCCTGTCATTTGAGGCAGGAAAAATAACTTTCAATCCAGAATATGAAATGGCAAGAGAATAGTGATGAAAATTCTGAGTTGGCAATAGATATGGCCAGGAACAGTCATGTTATAGGGGTATATTGATGCCAGTTCAAACTGCAAGTTAAGAAGCCTGTGTAGTTGGAATTCTGTTTTCCATTAAGTTTATCTCAGGTCTCAGAATAATCACCTCTAAAACTGCTACTATTATTTAAGTTCCTAACAAAATAGGTATTTTATAAAATCATTCATTGTTCTATGTCAAACAAAAGAACATAGAATAACAAGTTGGAAGGGATCTTGGAGGTCTTCTCCTATTCAAACAGGACACCTTATACCATTTCAGATGAATGGTTATCCAATTCTTTTCTTGAAAACTTTCAGTGATGGAGCACCCACAACTTCTTGAGGCAAGCCTTTATATTGAAACCATAATGCACTAACAGTTCACACGATCTTGATACTATGCCTTTATTGATGCATTTTAGGACGGCATTGACTTTTTTGGCCAATGGAAGAAATGGAAGAAAATGGAAGAAATGAAGAAACTTTTTGTAGAATAAATAAGAAATTAGTAAGAGACTTAGGGTACAAAAGAATAATAAAGAAAATAGTATGTAAATAAATGTATGAGAAAATCTTATATGTATATATATATATATATATCTTTTTAAAAAACATTCTTATCCTTCCCACTTTATACAAACTATGGAAGACTTACGTTAAATAAGATCTAAAACCATGCAAACAGTGCATCAAAAAGAAAATAAAAGTTGATCCCATTTTACAATTATTCATTTCTCCAAAAGCTATCTGGAAAAGCTATGTTTGTACAACCCTCCAATAATTATCAGTATTTGAACCCAAATGCTCAATATTGGAAATATTGAAATAATTTTATTTTGGGGAGACACTAGAAAGATGTATGGGCACTAGAACATGGAAGCTTTTAGGACAGTAATTGGGAATTATTTGATAACAGATCCATCTTTCAACCTCTTAATTTCTTCCAGAATGACAAGTGATGATGGAGTGGAGTTTAAAAATTAGAAACCCCGGTCCTGCCTTCATCTGTTCCTTCTATATGGAAAAAAATAATTCTGTACAGAATTGGGGGGGGGCAGCCATTGCACTCTGCTTTATCTTGCATGAAATGGTCATTGAGCACATGGTTTGTCCAAGAGGAGAAGACATAAATCAGACAATAAAACCCAGGGGCAACAACAATAATCCTTTGGGAAAGGAAATGAGATCTTGCATGGGCTCCATAGGGCGGAATTTCTTACCTCTGATCTAGAGGCTAGATTTATATTTATATCAATAATACCTAGATTCCACATTTAGGAATTTAGGAGAATTCCCCTGACTGATAAAGAATTATGGCTGTATATTAATGAGATAATCCAATGCCTAAAATTGAAATGATTTTATTTTCAATTTCACTTTTCCATAGTTGATTTATATTACTGTGTTTTGCTATTAGGGGAAATACATAAAGAAAGATATATGTTTTGTAGTTGAAAAACAAAGAAATGGGAAATACTAGGTTACAAAGCTCATTATTTTCACAGATAATGAACTTTACCTTATTTTACTGCTAGGTAGATTTATCTTCTCATCTAAAAAGGATGCTCATTTTGGCTACCATATAAAAAGTGAAACAGCAATAATCAATAATAATCAAGAACACAATTAAAGACATAATGAAAATGTAAATGTAAGACAATAAAACCCATAATTATTTTTTTAAAAAATAACAAAAGCAATGAAATACATCTTTTTTATCCTTTAAGAAATGTGCTTCTAATGTCTAGCAACTGTGGCACAAACTTTCCCTGATAACTTTTTTAATGCCATGTCCTAATCTTCTTCATTCATTCCTAATACAGGGGAGAGGCAGTTTAAAGTTTTATTTAGATATTCCACTGTTTTCTTCTTCTTACAGATTTGGCTGTGGATATAACCATCAACAATGTCATTGTGGATACTGTATAGTCATGTGTGGAATATGCCCAACTCATATTGGCTACTCTGGGTTGCTGTAGACATGTCCTTACTTTCTGGAATTCTGGTTTAATGTTGATGATATTTATCTCTTGCAGATGGTGTGTATGTTTAATGGTGTCCTGTATTTTCCAAAGCATTCATAAGGTCTTACATAAGCATTTTATAATGTTCTATTATAAAATAATAATATGGACCATTAATTATAGTCATTGTGAAACACTGTAGAACATACTTTTTTGAACATGCACACTTAAATAATATGCCAAAATTACCTGAAACTTTCAAATAAAGAAACAAAAGAGACCTGCTAATCCATAATGTGACTAGGGTTTTTATTTGCAAGCCAAGATTTATAGCTTCACACAGTGTGTAAGATAACCAATTATCCTTTATTTAACCAACTAATTAAACTAACTATTATAATATAATATGTGAGCACCACATTCCAGTGGCCTTAATACTATTTTAGAGATAGCCAATGAAAAAGCCATTGTAGTTACTGTAATCCTTATAATATGCAGCATGAGAGGTTCATTTCTGTAATATGGGTTAGGTAGCAAATCTCACACTGAAACAGTGCTGAGGACATAATTTAACAAGAACTTGGAAGACAGTTACACTTGAAAAAAAGAGATGATAATTAAGTTACACCACTAAGAGTGTCAGTCAAGGATGTGAAAATGTTATCTGAAGATGGACCTACTTCTTTTTAAAAAAAGTGAGCAAGGAGGATTACACGATATTTAGGCATCTCCAGGAAAAAATGGATGGATGAATTCATGAATGCCTTGAAGATGTTCCTTGTCACAGAGCCTCCTAGAACTGAAATTCCAATGAACAATGGGGCTTCCACTGATACCAGAGCAAATATAAACAGGAACAAGAAAGAATTTATAGATAATGGATAATTATCATACTTTTACAAGAAAGTAGAGAATTGCCCTGAATGTTAGAATATTAAGAATGAAAAGAAGAAACTCATAAAACGAGCACAAAACAGCTGCTCCAAGGACATTAGAAATTGAGATATTTTTATATTTTGATTCTGTATATATGCAAATGGAAATTCAGTTCTATAATATATTTTCAAGTTCATTATTTGGAAAAGTGAATTCTAAAATTTACAAGTTAATAAAGACATGTCAGTTTTATGCTTCAGGTTGTACTGATGTTAATCTTTATTTTCTAGACCAACAAAAATCATAGAAATTAACTATCTCAAGGTATATAGGTATACCTCCATTTGTGTGTGCATGTGCATGTATGTGGGTAATCTATATAAATAAAAATGTAAATGTTCGTTTGTTCAAAATCTTAAATCTCTGAAAGTTCTTCACCGATTGCTTTGAAATTTTGACACAATGTTGCATTCGAATATGCGCGTGTTTTTATATACCTATATTATATAGATGTCACACCTGTGACAGGTAAAAACATGCTTTTTTTGAAAAACAGCACCATCTGTTGGACGTAAAAGCAACACACGCTTTTACCAGACTGAGCCACAGCAACGCATGGCCGGGGACAGCTAGTAAGTAATAAGAAAAGAGGGACAAGGAAAAGTCAAGAATAGAGTTTGTTGAGAAGCCTTGTATCATCCTGATTCTCAGTACAAGGCTTCTCAACAAACTCTATTCTTGACTTTTCCTTCTCCTTCTCCATCGTCTTATTACTGATACACATTGATTGAAATAGCTTTCTGAATTCAATAGCTAACATTTCCATCATAAATTAGTACAATTTCACTTTGTTTACCAGTTTTCACTAACTTCTATTGTATTACTTAAAATACTTTTTATTGTCCTATTCTGTATAACATGCCTCTGAAGCTACGATGGCTGGGGTTGTGCTGTTTCCCCAAAGATTGGAAACACTATATTAGGCTCAGGCCTTGTGAGAGCAGTTAAACTTGCAAAGTAACAGATGTGAGTTTGCTTGCTTAAAAGAATATGTGAGTTTGCTTGCTTAAAAGAAGATTGATTCAAGTCAGAGTTTGCTCAATATGTGAGTTTGCTTGCTTAAAAGAAGATTGATTCAAGTCAGAGTTAGACTAGGAAAGTGAATTGGCTTCAGCTGGAGGCCTATTGCAGCTGGCCATGTTAGGCTACTTTGCTTGTGGCTTAATAGTTCACTTTAGAAAAGCAGGGTTGTGTTGTGCTTTCCATATTTTCCAAACCCTGCAGCTCCCATGACAAAATACACATACCAATATAAATACCAATTGTATCTGTTTTTGTATCATTGTATTGTATCATTGTATCATTTTTTTGACAGTCTGTCTTTATCACAGTTGCATGAACTGCTTCCTTGTAACATCAGACAGGACTCTGCTTAGAAAAATCTATAAGACCTAGATACTCTGCTACTGTAAAATTTGGTCTTTATAAGAAATGTTGCAAATTAGTGATAGAAAAGACAGAAGTTTTTTTATTACTGTGAAGTGGTTTCAGAAAAAGCCTTAGAGTCCACACCTCCAGGATAATGATGGGCTTTTCCCAAACCATCAAGTCCGGTCTCAAGAGGACATCACAATACTGGACTTGGTTTTTGTGTCAGAACAGATGCAATATGATTTGAGAATGGAGCACATTATCATTTGTTCTTTCTCCCAGTCATACAACTGACCAGTGCTAACAATCCTGCAGGGGTGATGGACCTATTCATTTGTTCTTAATATGTCCTCTTGGTTTCCTGAATTTAGTGGCCTATAGCTAGGGCACAAGTATGATTACAATTTTTGGCAAGTAAAACTGGTGTCTAACTATCAGCAAAATGACTTTTTTTTAATCAAAAAGACCTTCTGATTGTACTGAAAACTGGCCAAATCGCTCCTCACTTGGTAATAATGGCTGCACAATATTGTCAGACATTGCTCATGCCTGCAGGTCCTTTCTGATAGATATAAAGATAGATGATTCAAAGGCCATATACATTTTGCTACTAAAGACTGACAGGATATACAAACATTGATGACTCTGCTGGTACACCTTCTCCCAAACATTTTAAATAAAATAGCAATTTAGTGGCCACTTCTGGGCACAATCATCCTCACCTAATTGTCCAACCCCCTCGCATGAGGCCCATAGCTATAGCAATGTCTCATTTCCTTATGCATTTTCTCTGGTAGGAAGTCATCAGCCTCACCAGCTTCAATTCAAAATGAAAGAACAAAGTACATGTTTGGCCACCATTCTCTAGATGAATGGTGTTTGTGGCCTGTTTCGTGAGTTTTAAATTGGGTTGTTACCCATTTTTAAGGACATAATGAATGCATGAAGTACATCAAGTAAGGGAAAGCCACAGCTCCTAGACCAGCGGTTCTCAACCTATGGGTCGCGACCCCATTTGGCGCCAAGCAAGGCTGTCCGCCATTTTTTTCCCCTTTTCCGGTGGGTGCCTTACCTCCCTTGAGCTGGGCCAGCTGGTGGTTGGCCTGCTCTGTCTCTGCCGCTTGCCAGCTATGCCTCGGCCGGCGCAGGGGGCAGAACCACGCATGTGTGGCGCTCCTGGGCAGGGAAAGTCCTTGACTTATGACCGATTTAGTCCTCAACTTACGACCGGTTTAATCCTCAACTTACTACCGGTTTAGTCCTCGACTTACGACCGGTTGGAGGTCGCGGCATTAAAAAGGTTGAGAACACTGTCCTAGACCATAGAACAGCAGCGGGAAATAACTAGCCAGCTTTGTGTGGAATTGTCATGTACTTGACCAGTCAATTCAACAGGTCAAACAAAAAGGAAGGGGGGAAAAAGAGAGATTTTGAAGAACTGATTCCCTCCCACAAGCAAGTCCTGAGCAAGGGGATGAGCTAGTATCAGGGTGCTGTAGCAAGAGAGTCAGATGCAAAGCCCAGTTTTCTAGCCAGTCAGAGGCACCATCTCATCACACAGAGCAGTTTGCCCAATGCACCCCAACTACCTGACCACATGTTCTTGCAGAAGGTATATAGAAGATACATCAGAAAACTCTGGCAGCTTTCCTACAGTACCCCCCAGGATCCCACAACCAAAACACGGGTGGTGGGCTTTTGGCTATATCATTTGGGACCAGTCGCTGGTATGTCCCTGCTCTGGTGAGAAGGCTGAGTTAAAGACAACCATCGTTTTGGAAAGGCAACGTCGAAACACCTAGAAAGGCCACCCCAGTTGCTGCGTATTTGAGGGGGCTCTTGCTTTTGCTCCAAGTGGCGGGACTCCAAAAGAAACAGCAGAGCTCCTCCTTTTCTCCCTCGGTACCAACGCGGCACGCAGAGGGTTAGGGGGGCTGACTGACAACCTTTCCCTCTGCGCTGCACACACGTGCCTACAAAGGCACGCACGTTAGAGCGCCTTCAAACAGAAGGCTCTGCTGGTACTCGGGGCACGCATCCGGCCCCGCACGCTGCTGCTGTTGTCGCGATCGGAAGCGGTTTCCACATGGCTGCGGATTAGCAGCATCCTCTGCCGCCGACGCCGCCTCTTCTGCTGCTTCTCTCTCGAATCTCCCCCCCACCCCACCCCACCCCCACCCCCACCCCATCTTCTGCCTTGGGCTTCGCTCCGCTTGACCGGTCGCCCTGGGTGCTTCTCACAGGGTAAGGGGGGGTGGGGAGAATCTGGGGAGGGGGAGAGAGAGAGAGAGATGGGCTGCTCGGCTGACTACCCTCCGAGGAGGCGAGGGCGAAGCCGCCAAGTAGCACGTCGCGCGCAGCCCACCTCAGTACAAAGGGCTGCTGCCTGCTTTCCCTCCGCTTTCTGAGGCGGAGGCGGCCGCGGTTATCAACCGCACCGCTGCGGTATTTGGCCGGTTCTAGATTTGCTGGGAGCCAGAAGAGGCTTGCACCCCGGTTCTTCAGCCCTTCGGGTCCTTTCCTTCCTGATGGTGCCCGTTGGCGCTGGGTGGGGAAAGCCCGGGTCGCTTGGAAGGTGAATATCTTTTTTTTTTGCTTTCTTTTTTTTTAATGAGGCTGGGGGGGTTGGAGGGGCGGTGAGGGGTGGGTGTGTAGGGGGAAAGCACGAACGAGGGAGAGACAGAGACCGGCGCGCGCTCTCTCTCTCTCTCGCTCTCTCTCTGACAGGGAAGGAGGCGCGCGCTCAAGCTTTCTGAGCCTTTCTTCTGCAATTTTCGGCGGCGTCCTTTCCAAAGGTTGCTGCTCCGTTGCCTCTCCCGGGAGTCGGGTATATAGTATAGCGACGGGAGTTCTTACAAGTGTCTGCGACTGACGATATCGCGCGGCCGAAGGCGGAGGAGCCGCGTTTCACCATTCCCCTCGCCGGTTCTGCTCCCTGTGGTTGGCTAATGGCTACATTTCTCCCAGAAACGTAACGGGGTATCTCAGGCGAAGCGGCGTCCCTCTCTAGTCGCTGGGTGGCTGGGGGACTCTGCGCGCGCTTGCGCCAGGCTTTCAAGCGGATTCAAACGCCGAAAATCCTCCCGAGAGCCTCGAACCTCCGTTAAGCCACAGGGAGTCCGTAAACTCGGGCGCCTTTTTGGACCGGGGGAGTGGGCGGGGGGGGGGGGGAGAGAGAGAGAGATTGCCCTGTAATTTGGACGCTCTGTTTGTATCCTGTTAGCGGCCCCCTTTGTGGTGCGCGCGTCCCTTTACTCACCCACCCCCCCATTGGAAACGTAAAAGCCTGACAAGATTCATCCTGTGTTAAATGAGTAGCGTAAATAAGTACCTTGATTGCAAGCAATGACCCCCCCCCCCCTGAGCAGGACTCGGGGGGGCGATAACAATTGTGCTTTCATCTGGTAGAAATGCAGCCCGCTGGAGAAGCCTTTAAAAGGCAGAAATGAGAGGCAAAGCTACTGGCCACGGGGCAACTGCATTGCTCTTTGACGACGATGGTGATGATGATGATGATGATGGGGCCTCTGTTTTTGAGGAAGGCTGCTCAAGAGAACTGGGCAGGGCGCTTCACTCTTTCTTGTCTCCTCCTTTTGGTTCTCACTCAATTTGCCCTGTTTAAGAACGATGGGCAGTCAACAGTATTATTGTTTAATCAGATATTTAAGTTTCTTAAAGTTATATTTAAAATGTAAAGTTATATGAAACGGGACAGGATTGAGCGTGCCTTGTGTAATATCAGTTGTCTTCATTGTCACCAACACCAGTGGTCAACACATACGCAAAGGGATATCTTTTGTGGGGTGAAGTCAGATATTAAGTTGCCCAAGAGGCTCACTCTTCGAAATAAAGTACAATGCTGCCAATATAGCCAAAGGAAGGAAGAAGATTATGAATATATAGCTTGGTGCTCTCTAGAAGCACAATTATTAACAATATTTTTAATAATGAGGATATGAAGATAGGCTGGAACAACATATGTGTTTGCTAATTTAAAAAACCTCACTTTTTACTAATAGGAGCTAATAAAATGTTACTTATTGATGATTTAAATTTTTTAATCAGAAACAATATCCAGAAGACCAAAAATACGCTTTCTGGTATATTTTTATATGAAAATTGCCAATATACAACTTGTACTTGATTTATTTATAGATGAATATGATTAGAATGTTAGATGTGCATATTTTAATATTAGACTAAGTAAAATAAATAAATAATTTACTGCTCTGGAAAGATATAAAATTCTATATGGTGATATATGTCATCATGACTGAGGAGCTCAGCTAAGGAGAGACAAGAGAAAATATTTTATCACATTATTATTCAGATAAGGATGATATGTACTTCCGATGAACAGTAAACAAAATTATCTTAATTCAAATATTACTGTCTTAGAATAATTTTATCTTTCTTAAAGCNGGGGGGGGGGGGGGGGGGGGGGGGGGGGGAGAGAGAGAGAGAGATTGCCCTGTAATTTGGACGCTCTGTTTGTATCCTGTTAGCGGCCCCCTTTGTGGTGCGCGCGTCCCTTTACTCACCCACCCCCCCATTGGAAACGTAAAAGCCTGACAAGATTCATCCTGTGTTAAATGAGTAGCGTAAATAAGTACCTTGATTGCAAGCAATGACCCCCCCTGAGCAGGACTCGTGGGGGCGATAACAATTGTACTTTCATCTGGTAGAAATGCAGCCCGCTGGAGAAGCCTTTAAAAGGCAGAAATGAGAGGCAAAGCTACTGGCCACGGGGCAACTGCATTGCTCTTTGACGACGATGGTGATGATGATGATGATTGATGATGATGGGGCCTCTGTTTTTGAGGAAGGCTGCTCAAGAGAACTGGGCAGGGCGCTTCACTCTTTCTTCTCTCCTCCTTTTGGTTCTCACTCAATTTGCCCTGTTTAAGAACGATGGGCAGTCAACAGTATTATTGTTTAATCAGATATTTAAGTTTCTTAAAGTTATATTTAAAATGTAAAGTTATATGAAACGGGACAGGATTGAGCGTGCCTTGTGTAATATCAGTTGTCTTCATTGTCACCAACACCAGTGGTCAACAATACGCAAAGGGATATCTTTTGTGGAAGGAAGTCAGATATTAAGTTGCCCAAGAGGCTCACTCTTCGAAATAAAGTACAATGCTGCCAAGATAGCCAAAGGAGGGAAGAAGGTTATGAATATATAGCTTGGTGCTCTCTAGAAGCACAATTATTAACAATATTTTTAATAATGAGGATATGAAGATAGGCTGGAACAACATATGTGTTTGCCAATAAAAAAAAACCTCACTTTTTGCTAACAGGAGCTAATAAAATGTTACTTATTGATTATTTAATTTTTTTAATCAGAAACAATATCCAGAAGACCAAAAATACGCTTTCTGGTATATTTTTATATGAAAATTGCCAATATACAACTTGTACTTGATTTATTTATAGATGAATATGATTAGAATGTTAGATGTGCATATTTTAATATTAGACTAAGTAAAATAAATAAATAATGTACTGCTCTGGAAAGATATAAAATTCTATATGGTGATATATGTCATCATGACTGAGGAGCTCAGCTAAGGAGAGACAAGAGAAAATATTTTATCACATTATTATTCAGATAAGGATGATATGTACTTCCGATGAACAGTAAACAAAATTATCTTAATTCAAATATTACTGTCTTAGAATAATTTTATCTTTCTTAAAGCTTATCATAAGATTAAATCAATGTTATTTACACTTAGATATTAATGAGAACTCAGGAATAGCTGATCAACCTTGTAAAAGGCATATTTATTAAAGGGCACAGATATTAATGACAGTTAATCAAAATCAAAGTTTTCTCTGGTAAAACATATTTTTATACTAATGTTAAAAATCTATGATTGAAAAACCAGTCATATAAGCTGTCAAAAAGTAGATCTAAGTTTATGCTAAGTTTATAGCTTTTTTATTGTCCTTCCTTCTCTAATATCTTAGTATTCTTAATTACTTTTAAAATTGGAAATAATTTAAATGAATAGTATCTTTTTGCCATAAATGCTTTAATCATTTTAATCATTATCCAGAATGATATACCAATTTAAAAAATTGAGCTATTTGCTTAATCTGTTATCATACCAAACCTTGTGTGACACCTATGCATGTGAATTATAAGTACTTTATAAAATAAAGTTTATGTTAAAATGTAGTGTGGAAACAAACTGGACTGAATTCATTGTGATACATAGGATTTCAGGACATAATTGTGAAGTATAGTCATCTCCAAGTTGGTAACCTCCAGACATGGTGAGCTTGACTCTGAATGACATTAAGCTGGGAAAGACTGCTGTAGAGTTTTGTATATTTTTAAGTCCTATGTGGTAATATTTCAGTGAGGTATTATAGTATAAATATTTGTTCTATATGCCTGTAATAGATCTGATAATAGAGGCTAGCCATAGTGTTATTTTAAACATTGCATAAAAGATTTTAAACATCATAAAAGATTCAGGCACTCTTTATGATTTTGAAAGATGGCAAAATTGAGCAAATATCATTAATATTGCTTTATGTATTGGTATCATTATTTTACCTTTAGGTGGAAAAAAATCAAACACATTAAATACTTTCCAAAAGTTCTACATTTGACAAAAAAAGTTGAATGTTAAAATATTGTAGATTGTCTTTGCAACTAAAAGGCAAAATAAAGTATGTTAGATATACCTGAAAGAGCATACCATTCTTCCAATGAAATTTTCTTCATGTTGATTAACTAAGGCAAACATTTCTGAAGTTAAAAAAATCTTATCCCTAATTTTGCTTTCTCTAAAAAAAGCCTTCTGTTTTTCTTAGCAGTAAGTTCAGGTATAATTAAGATTATTTAAAAAGTTCTCTGATAAGATCCTACTCCATAGAGAGAACCAATAATGAAGACAATCTTGACTGCACATTGCACTAATTCTTTTTAATAATAGTGGCTTGGTATTTCTTCATCATAGCTTTAAGTTTGGAAATTTAAATCAAGATGCAAAACAAGACGTAAAATAGTAAAGGGAATAACCCATGTTATTGTTTGCAGCTATTTGGATACCTTTCAACAGAAAGGCTTATAAAAGAGAGTTGTCTGTAATAAATAGGCAATTATCTCTTGATTATTGACTGAATTCAGAGATTATGATAAGATATGAATTGAGTTTTTCTAACTGTCATTTGCTGAATGGATCACAATGACCTGGCAAACTATGATACTATAGTACATGATTTATAAGCCATAATATTTATATACCTGCTAAGCCATTGTGACATGGGATACTATATAAATAAACTATTGTTTTATAGCATTTGGAAGAAGAAATGTGGAAGTAGTCTAGTACAAAACAGCCACTTCACAAATTGCTTTTCCTTTAATGACCTGTTCAGAATAGTAGGATGTGTGAGAGAATGTGGTGATTAAATAATTCGCATTAGCTCAAGAAGATGATAAACATTAGAATACTTTCAGTGTACAATATTTAAGAAGTCAACAGATTTCTGAGCATCATGAAATATGATTCCTATATTTTAATTAGCTATGTTTAACAGTCCTTCCAGCTGGAATTTCAAAAAAAGTTCTCCACACTGTAGAACGGGGGTGGAGTGGGAAGGAGTAAACTGTATATGTAAGAAAATACTTTATCTGGGGTTATAATTCATATACACGTAAATCCGATTGAAACAACCAGTGGAAAAGGATTAAGCAGGTTTAGTATAGGAGGATATCATATACTCTATCCCTGGTATGTGGAATATGGAGTTTATTACATAAGCATACATCAATGCTTAACTATTGGTATCTTAAACCATTTCCTCTCCAAAATTGATATACAATACCTTTAAAATAAGATACAATATTTGAAGTTTTAATCATATACAGAATGAGTGCCATTGAATATAATAGAATAGAACTTATTAATGAAAATTAATACTTTTGCATTGTAAATAAATAAGGCTGCAATCCTATTCATGCTCATATGGAAACAGCCCTTGTCATCTATGAAAGGAAACTTAATGGCAGTGGAATGGGCCCAGACACTGCTGTCTAAGTATACTCTTGAGCACTCCTTAAGGAGCATAGTAGTGAAGGGAAATCAAATTACTTTGGCCTGATAAATATATTCTCACATCTGTATTTATGTTTTTTTGATGGTAAAGATATAAAAATAAAAAGCAGTTGTTTCCTGTTTAGAACATCCAAGCCCAACAGCAATAAGAATCAATAACGTTTAAAAGTTTGAAGTTTTTCATTTTTATAATGATCAGGCAACATATTTCTGCCTATCTTGCTAAGTTAAGCACTTCTAAAACTAGAAGTTTCTTCTTTTGGCAGTAAATGCCTAGAAAGAAGAGGAACCCCTTCTTAAAGTTAAAAAGAAGAGCTAAATATGCATAAAAAGAATAAATTCTACAATCAGCATATAATTAGAAAGGCTTTCTGTTCAATCACTCATGGCCAGTCATCTCTTACTTGGACTATTGCAATGTGCTCTACATGGGGCTACCCTTGAAGAGTATACAGAAGCTTCAGCGGGCACACAGGCAATCTTGGGTGACCAAAGAAAGGTGCATGTATTTGCTTCTTGGTCCAATTCAATATGTTGGTTATGCTTAAAGCCCTACATGGCATGGGGCCAGGCTACTACGGAATCAACTTCATACCATTACATCAGCCGGTCGCACCCAATCAGGTAGGGAAAGTACGTTTCAGACTCCATCAGTTAAAAAATTCTGACTGGTGGGGTCCAGGAACAAGAGTTTTCTCTGCCATTGCCTACATCCTGTGGAACATTCTCTGCCACTCTTGTGGCTTTTGGAAAAGGGGTGAAAACATGGATCTGGAGTCTTGCTTGGTGAGCACAAAGGAGCATGCAGCTGTCAGGCTGGTTAGCACCTTGGAAGTCCTCTCTCCTTTAATTAATTTTTAATATTACCTGCCTCTTTAAAATTTTTAACTTTTATGTTTTAATATAATACAGTGCCCTGAGACCGTCTGTGAGAGAGTCAGATGGTTTAAAAATTTGATAAATAAAATAAATAACTATAGAGATGGTAGTTATACTATAGGTATATAGTAGTTTTTTTCATAGACAGAATTACATGGAAGTAGGAAGTCTTAATACCCAGTCTGTAATTGTTTTAGATGTTAAACAGTGTTTT
Organism: Protobothrops mucrosquamatus; assembly: GCF_001527695.2. Taxonomy (NCBI): domain Eukaryota; kingdom Metazoa; phylum Chordata; class Lepidosauria; order Squamata; family Viperidae; genus Protobothrops; species Protobothrops mucrosquamatus. The sequence goes on from NW_015387097.1 coordinate 173,467, forward strand.
GAACTGGGCTGAGAAAAATAGTAGAGTAAAATGCAGATGTACTAGTAACAGTGTACACATGCTCTGAAAAATGGCTTCTGCTGGAAGCTTGGCTGCTGCATTCTGCACCAGCTACAATTGCAGAGCACATTTCTAAGGCAACTTATTGCATTAATCTAGTATGCTTACAGTGCATAAGTGTATATCTATTTTATTTTAAAAGGGTTCTAGAATAATTATGCTATCACTAGAAGCAGAATCACATTTAAACCAATGATATAAAGGGAACACGCAGTGACTATAATTTGGACCAGTATTTCCATTGCTAAGCAGTGCAGTTATAAAGCACAATCGCATTGCTTAGTGATGGCAATCTCTGCAGTTCCAAGTTGCTGTTGTTATTCCATGATCATTAGGCAAAGTAAGTTCCTCCTGGCTTCCTACAACTAAAGTCAGTGGGAATGCTAGCAGAAAGTTGCAGGTCCCAGCCTGGCAGGCAGATAAATGGTTGCTCCTTGGTTGGGGAGACAGAGTGGCTGCATGGGGTGCAGGGAAGGGTCGAAGATGGTGTGCGAGTATGTGGAGATGTGTGGGAGAGATGGCTGTAAGTTCAGCAGACGTGCAGTGGTATAGTGAGTATTGGGAAAGGTGCGTGGGGATATAGTGTGAATTGGGAAGGGATTTGGGTATGTAGGAGGTGCTGTGCGTGTTGGGAAAGGTGCATGGGTGTCCACAAGTGGTTGGCACAACTCAATTCTACAGTGTAGAGTGGGAGGAGACTTATCTAGCAACTTGCAGCCTTCCCTGCCTGCTTTCCCATTGATTTTCTGAGAGAACTGTCAGGGAAGATTGCAAATGACAATCACATAATTGCAGGGTGCTTGGAAATCGGTTGTAAATGCAGATGGGTTGCCAAGCATCCAGATCACAATTATGAGGTGCTGCAATGATGTAACTTTGGGGATCAGTCATAAAAGTCCTTTGATACTTGCATAACTTTGAACAGTCACTGAACATGTGGTTTTAAGCTGAGGACTACCTGTAAAAGTCTTTGAAGAGACAATATTTCAGAAACATTTTTTAGATCCTGCACTCGAAATATACAAAATTATGCTCAGTATCAACATTCATATTACCCACATAATACTATGAGCCCAAAGCACTGCAAATGTCTATTCCTATATTTTAAAAAGAGCTAATGATGTCTCCTATAGTCAGGTGCAAGCTTATGGATTTTCGATGTCTGTGAGCAATATTAGAAAATATGATTAATATTTAAATATAAAAAGTTCATTGTAATTTTTTTTTAAAAATTATACAAGGTAAAATGGGGAATTGGGAAAACATTGATAAACGGGCCAAATAAAATTAATGAAAATTAGTTAGTATTAATATAAAGGGGTTATGAGAATCCAAGAAGCAAAATGTACTTTTAGCATCTTTCAAATTGTTAAGGGCAGATATTGCTTATTTGCAGGAGGCTCATGTGATAAAACAGTAAATCTCTATTAATGAATGATTAGGTGGAACAGGTTTACCTGACATCAAGAACAGGTTTATCTGACATCCTACTCCACTATCAAGAGTATACCTCAAGAACAACTAATTTGTGGCCATTTTGGTTTAATTTTTTTCCCCAATTGATGAACAATAGGTTATTACTGTTGTGAATGGGTGTTATTTAATTTTGTGTGCTAAAATAGTTGGAACTGTAATAGCTATGGCTAATGTTTATGGACCGAATTTAAATGTTTCTTTTAAGTTTTAGCAGTATTTTTGACATTTGAATGAATGTATTTATGATAAAGTGGTAATAGGGAAGATTTTAATGAAATATTAGATCCTGAGCTTGTTAAAAATACACTGATATGAAAAAAAATAATGAGGGAAATAATTAAAACCTATATGAAAGAATTGAATTTATTAGATGCTTGGTGTTTGAGGTATCCAACTAAAATAGAATACATATTCTATTCGAATGTGCATCAGAATTTTTTTAGGCAAGCTTAGTTTTTAGTAACATCAACTTTATATCATCAAATTGAAGAGTGTAATATTAATGTTTGTTATATATTAGAACATAGTGGAATTATTTTGAATTGTTTGTTTCAGAAACCACTCAAGGTATTGAGAAATTGATATTTCAATGTTTTCTTATTGAATAATAAATACTGAGCATGATACATGGTGCCAGAAGTATGCACTAGAGACTGTTATAATGCTTTTGAGTAGTAGCATTTATCTTTGAAACTTCAGCTGATATATTACTATCTATAGAAATATGATATAAAAAGAATTATATGTGATTCATTAACTTTAGAGAGCTTTTTCCCTAATCAGAACTAAGTTAATCAAATTGAATGCCTGATTCTCTAGAGAAGAAAAATTGCTGCAGTATAATAGATACCATTCAATGGAGGTCTGACAAATGTAAATGAAGACATGTGCAAAATATATACCTACAATTATAATAAAAGAGTTAGAATTAATTCATATTGATCTGCTTAAACAGGGGAATAATAGAAGTGATTGGAGCAATTTATTATGAGGAACTTGGGTGATGCAGTGCAGACAAAGAATTGAAAGAAATAATTGGAGGATCCTGATTACACCTATTATTTTGGTTAAAACGTATGTGATAAACTCTAGGTTTATAGAGTAGAATGATGTGCTATCATTGTTGCTATTTAGTCTCCTTAGCAAAGGAATAACTTCAACAAAGCTAGAATTTTTAGTATAACTAGAAACTAGAGCTATTGTCAAGGGCTGAACAATATTGATTTTAAAAAAATGTATAAATATACACATTTTTCATAACTGTAAATAGCATTTATTATTTTTCAGGACATACTATCAGTGCAGCTTTAACAAGATTTTGTACTATAAATTATTGAGGCCAAATAAAACAAATCCTACTCCACTATCAAGAGAGCCTAATAATTTAAAAATAAAATTCAGAATGAATGTGGATATAATTCATTGTTTCTTTCAAGATGCAGATTGGCCTCTATTTGTAGGCAAAATTACTATGCAGTAACATGACTGGATGTATAATTTCCTTTAATGCCAACATATTTATTGAACAGACAAATGAAATGTATTTTTAGGCAGCAAGATAATATAGACAGTTCAAAGTTTCATCATTTAATTCAGAATGTATTCTGAATTAATACATGCTGCTATGCAACTAATCAAACACACCTAACAGAGATGTTTTCTTTGCCTTTTCAAAAATTATTATTATTAATCTTCTTTCATGGAAGTAAAAAAGTACATTTATGGATAGGATGTTGAATATTGGATGAGTCCTTTTGGAAAACTGGCTTGGGAATTTGAACATGATGCATGTTTATGCTGTTTTATATTGTAATGATGTTCTTTTATATTTATCATTTATATTGATTTATTTTTAATTTTCTGTTAGCCACACAGAATCATATTTTTCACTTTGGCTTGCCATACAAACCATTTAAATAAATTAAATTTGTAAGGGAATAGTAACAATGTAAAAATGATGACTAGGCAGATGCGAGTATAGGTTGCTTTTAAGTATGTACGTAGAGTATGTATTTTGTACATAGTTTGCAGTTTCCTAATTGTTTTACACAGTACATATTCAGAACATATTATGAAATTAAATATACACAATATAACACATGCACAGTGTATTCTATGCCAAAAAAATTGAAATCAATACATCTCTTTAGAATGACCAATTTTCTAGTTGAATGACAGTTGATTTCTCAGCAGAGGTGATATAGCAGTTCTGATTTTCTTGTCTCCATCTGCTCCATTCTCTGTCAGGTGGGTGCTGAACAGGTGACAATCTTTTTTTAGAGTTTCTAAATAACTTTTAATGCTTGACATACACTGTAGAATTGCTGTTAGTATCTCTGTTTAATTTTTTAATGATGTATCAAATCAATGCTTATAATGATCATAGACTAGCATGTTAATGAAATATTGATTCTTTGGGACATTGCTTATTGTGCTGGTGTAACACAATAAGTAAACACGTTTTACTTAAAAGAGCTTATTTCAAAGAGTTTTTTTGAGAAACATAATTTTTTTTCCTAGAATTTTGAACCTCATACAAAATACTACAGAGTTGTCTTTTTTTTGGCTTATACCATATTGGTATAGCTAGTCAACAATATACAGTTCAATAGCAAGAAGCGTGAGATTCTGCATTTAGATAGGAAAAACCAGATGCATAGGAACAATTATAGATGAAACATGAGAGAAGGACTGGTGCATCGTTATAGACCACAGATTAATCATGAGTCAGCAATATGCTGCCAATAAGGTCGATGCAATCTTGGGTGACATCAACAGAGGTATGGTATTGAGATCATGAGAAATGATAGTTCTGCTCTTTGCTGCACTGGTCAGACTGCACCTGGAACATTGTTAGGATTGCCACATTTTAAAAAGGATACTGACAAAGTGGAAAAAGTTCAGAAAGGAGTGATTAAGATGGTGACGTGTCTGGAGGATAAATCTGTGAAGGATAGATAAAAGAACTAGGTATGCTTAGCATAAAGATAAGATTAATGAAAGTCAGGATAGCAGAGGGTGTGGATTTATTCTCAATAGCACTCAAGGATAGGACAAGAACAGAGGGACATCCACATTTGAAATAAGAAGAAATTTCCTGTCTTTAAGAATTTTTAAGTGGTGGAACAGCCTACTACACTTTACTGATGTTAAAGATTTTTGAAACGACACCCATTTGGGATGATATGAGATTTCCTGCTTGGGGCAGAAAATTGGTATAAAAGGCCTCCAAAGTTAATATTTCATTTCTATTGTTTTCAAATTTTGAGAAAGCTGATAATAATTAGTTAATAAGTGGTTTAGAAGGCCATTTATGTCATTTTAATTACAAAGCCCTGTCTTTTTAAAGCATATGTTGTACATGTGTGTGTATACATTTGCAACACATTAAAAAAGAGAATTTCAGTTAAACTGTTTGATGTGGCTGTATATTGGCATTTTGATCCCTTTAACAGACCCATCTGGTTAAGCAAAAATAGTAAAGGATGTAAAGCAATCAAGAAAACTGACTAGAAAAGAAGCAGAAATGAAATATATAACAGCTAAAATACTTTACATTTTATGAAGATTTTTTTTCCATATCATTTGTGGTATGTGTAGCATTGTTAGCATTCCTGAAAAATTTACTTACTCCAGTCAGGACAAGTAATTCAGTGTTTTAGTGAATTAGAGGGGAGGGAGACGGAAGAGAGAGGGAGAGGGAGAGAGAGAACTTACAAATGCACATTCCATAGTGGAGTTCTATGCATTTTTATAAACATCCTCTTTTGAACAGTGTTTCAGGAAATGTTCATTTATCATTATGCTCTTGATAGAAATCTTTCTCTTAAAGCAGCTGCATCTAACTGCATCTGACACTCAACATTCATTGTAGCAAAATGTAAAATTCAGTAAAAGCCAAAAGTGTTATGAGGTCTGAAGTAAATGTAATCTTGAATATGGTGATTAAAGATCATTTCATATGTCTTTGTTGCCTATCCTCTATAAATGATGCAAAATAAATATAATTGGAGAAATAAAAATCAGTGCAATTGAATCCAACTTAGTTTTTTATTAATTATAATATGCGTCAAATACTTAGTATAAGCATTCTGAGTAGCTAAAATAGGCATTTGTGCAAGATATGACCTAATTTGGTAAAATTATTGCAGACCTTAGTATTGTTGATCTCTTGAACATATGTGTGATATAAAACAACTTTCATAAGGTTCTATTCAATAAGTTTTAAGTAAATGATTTTCTGTTTCTATTTCCACAGTAGCTAGCACTCAGCCTGTATTTCAGTTGAAAGAAAAATATGTGTTCATCTATTGTGTATGCATACAATATGTTGTAAGGACATCTAATACAGGTGGTTTTCAAGTGAAGTAAATTTATTGGGGGGGGGAAGGGGTGGTTTTCAAGTGAAGTAAATTTATTGGTTTTCAAGTGAAGTGGTTTTCAAGTGGTTTTCAAGTGAAGTAAATTTATTGGGGGGTGGTGGTTTTCAAGTGAATTTTCAAGTAAATTTACTTCACTTGAAAACCCGGTAGGTGGTTTTCAAGTGAAGTAAATTTATTGGGGGGGGGAAGGGGAAAAGGTCAAGCTGATGTTTTGAATTCTTAAAATATTGTCCCAGTTGTGTCAAATGACTAATGTTTTCCATTGCTATATTTTTTCATAGTCCTTTCCCGCAGACTCCACTTAGCTCTCATTCGAAGAGCATATTACCTTGTCTGAAAATTCATTATGTCTGTGGGTGGAAGAAAAAAGTACAAGTTATTCTTACAACAGTGGAATTCGTATTTTTAATACCTATCTTGTTTTAAGTGGTTGTTTTCTAAGCACATAATATTGAACCCAGATTCTAATGTAAAAACACCTTTATCCTTCTAAATTCACAATATGTAAATATAGTTTCTGAATAAAATAATTTTAAACATTCAAAGTCTTAAATTATTGCATATTTAATGCTTTTGACTAAAAATACTTCCATACCTTATTTAAATTCAGATTATGTATTTTTGCCAGAGAAAGTTGATGAAATGTTACATTTGAGATCAAATGATTTGGATGAAACGGGAACTTGAGGTTTGCAACAAAGTACAAGAACTTTCTCATTGTTTTCCTTTATTGATGAAGTAATATAGATCTGGAGGATGGAGCATATGCCTAAAGGTTTGTATTTCTTCAATTCCACAGTGATGGCCGTATCCCAAGAGAGATGCAAAGTCTAAAGATACACTATCTTAGCTAACAATATAAAACTCACAATTGCAATATTTAACAAGGGCAGACCATTTCAGGAATGGTAGTACAGCCAAAGAACTGAAAAGCATCCTTTCTTAATAATAATAATAATAATAATAATAATAGTAATACTACTACTACTACTACTAATAATAATAATAATAATAATAATAATAATAATAAAGCAGAAACATGGCAATCTCATTTAATAATAATAATAATAATAATAGTAAAGTTGGAAGGGACCTTGAAGGTCATCTAGTCCAACCCCCTGCTCAGGCAGGAAACCCTATACCATTTCGGACAAATGGCTGTCCAGTCTCTTCTTAAAAACTTCCAGTGTTGGAGCATTCACCGCTTCTGCAGGCAGGTTGTTCCACTGGTTAATTGTTCTCACTGTCAGGAAGTTTCTCCTTAGTTCTAGATTGCTTCTCTCCTTGATTAGTTTCCACCCGTTGCTTCTTGTCCTGCC
>NW_015387097.1:181463-183239 GCF_001527695.2 Protobothrops mucrosquamatus
CCAGGATCTTCCCAGGTATTGAGGTCAGGCTGATAGGTCTGTAATTTCCTGGGTCCATTTTTTTTCCCTTTTTTGAGGATGGGAACTACATCAGCTCTTTTCCAGTCCTCTGGTAGTTCCCCTGTGCTCCAGGATCTCTGAAAAATATAGTTCAGTGGTTCAGAGATCACATTTGCTAGTTCCTTGAGAACCTTGGGGTATAATCCATCTGGTCCTGGCGATTTGAACTCATCTAGGCTGGACAGGTGCTCACTTACTATTTTCTTGCCTATCTTAACTTGTGTTTCTATTCTGTTTTTTATGGCACTATTTTTGATAGGTTGGTCTGTTTTTTCCTTTTGTGTAAAGACAGATGCAAAAAACGAGTTAAATAGTTCCGCTTTCTCCCTGTTGCATGTCACCTTCTTGCCACTTTCACCCATTAACGGACCAATCATTTCCTTCACTTTTTTCTTGTTTTTTACATGTTGAAAGAAGCTTTTTTTGTTATTTGTTGTGGATCCCTTTAATAAAGAGCCAGGGCAAGGGATGAAACTCTTTTTTTGTTCTGATACAGAGCTCAAGTAACAGCTTATACACAATATAAAATAGGCAGGCAATACACGGTTGAACATGGCTTTTGGCTCTGAAACCTAGCCTGAGGGAATATGCAAATGTCTTGAAGGTGATGACAACACAGGGAATTATGAGAGGACAGAGCAAGTAACTGAAGCAAGCTGGCCAAGTATATGATGGGAGGCAATAAGGTGAGGATGGGGGAAGAACGACAAGATATTGGCTAATTGGATCCTACTGAATAACTGCCTTTATTCACAAGGTGATACGTAGCTACTCAAAATACTTAGGGTAAAATATACGAGAGCCAATGAGTTAGCTCCACTTGGTTTGATTACCTTTATAAACGCAGAATAAAAATGTAGATCTACAATAACGTCTCTCATCTGTGCTTTAAATTTAAATTTCTAGTTGCATTTGCATGGGAAAGCAACTGTATCCAAATATATTTTGCAAAATTTCTTTTTCAAGCTTTTCATGATTTTTCATAAACAGGAAACAGTGCTGCTATTAATGACATGAGTTCTATAAAGCATGAACAAAGATATTAATCTGTTTCACCCAGAATGTTGTACAAGATGATAGCAACGCATCATTTGCTATAATTAGTGGTGAAATGGCCATAAATAAAAGAGATTTATCAGCAGCCATCCACATCAGATTGAATTCAGATATTTCCTGCCCAAAAATGTATCCCACAAAAAATGCAAGCCATTGTGAACCTGCACGTGAATCTTGCCTTTTCTCTGTCTCTAGCAAAGTTCTGGTTCTTTCTTCCTCCACTTCTTTATTCTTTAAGGTAAATCAATTAATTAACTAATATTTAAAAAGACATACCTTTAGTCCAAATCATGAAGTTAATAACTATTATAATTGTAAATATTGCTAATGGGTGACAAGTGACAAATTGTGTTTATATTTTAGCATAGAAGTCACTTATTATCCGCTTTTAATCTAATGTAAAGATCCCAGTATCCATCCAGATTTTCTATAAAATCATATTTTAAAAACAATTTTTAGATCTGGATTACCTCATAGTGTCAATTTAATGTGAGAAAATGATCAAAATGGGGTTTTTTTTCAGAAATGATATGCTACAGTTTCCAAATCAATATGATAGGAACACAAGACCTAGCAAATCTATTATATTTTGACCCCAAAATAATTCAATTAATAATAATAATAATAATAAATTTAATTTATATGCCGCCCTTCTCCCAA